>NW_006760913.1:0-3212 GCF_000271605.1 Fomitiporia mediterranea MF3/22
TAATGACTCCTTTACTGTATTGTTATGTCTTCTATACTTCCTCTCATACTTCTAATGACTCCTTATGAGTCCTCCTGACTAGTTATACTGTGTAAGCTGTGTAATGCTTTTCCCATGAAGTAGAGCTCTCTATTGTTCTTATGACTCTGTCTGACTGTAAGGAAACTCACTGTTCCTTACAAGAGAATTCTAATCACCCTTAGTTCACTCAACTACTGACTGGGATAACCTAGTACTTGAGCAAGGGGTCAGGGGAAAAGAATCCCCTTTACTCAGCAGTCAATACTGTCTTTTATAGGGGTATACATGTGTAGATACATGAGGAGGAAGTGTAACTAACTACAATGAGAATATATGTGCTTGTGGGTCCCACTGTGCAATGATCTGACACAATCAGCAATGTAGTAATAGTAAAATACAAACCAGTAAATCAAATCCTTACACTTGCCCTCTAGCATTTAGTCCTAAATGCTAAAAATCAGTAGAAAAGACAGAAAACTTACTTAAAAGTAACAATTAGTAACAAGTAAATAAAGAAATAACTTGCCCATGCGTATGGGAAACATTGTTGTAATGTAGTACTGCCTCTCTGAAGTGATCCAAAGTCGATCTGGTGAGTATTGAGGCAGTGGTGGTGTTCTGGACAGTGGGTAGCATGGTTCCAAACTATGTGAAACTAGATAAAACATCAATAGAATTAAATGTAGTCCATATTACTGTATAGTCAATTAGTAGGAAAGTTGCCTCTTGATTGTCACTATCAATACAACACTTTTTGAAGAGAATCGGTGGAGTTCCTGGGGAGATATGGTGTTTTGGCTCTTGAGTATTCTGAGACACACAGTGTAGATCAATATGTACAGAAGTGGAAATTCTAGCAGTGTGGTAATTGCAAATATTCTCTTCTCCCACATCTTCAGGAAGTGCAGAGGTAAATCCCTGATCAACAAAGCTATAGCCTTCTTCTTCAATAGAATGTATTAGCATTATAGCTTCTAGCTGACCTTGTGTGTTTCTCTACTTCTGTAGAATAGTAATACAATAATAGATAGCAGAGATGTATTCCAAAATTCCTCTGCTATGTCCTCAATTTTTCTAATAGACTAGTTCCTGTAAATGTAATGCCTTACACTTGTATTAGTAGAATATCTCCAAATGTGTGCTCTTTTGCTTACAATAACAAACTGTGATACAACACTGAATATCTTGTTGAGCCTAATGTTTAGATACTAATTGTAGAGTGCAACATAGAGTGTAATATCTGTCCTTGAATGAAAATATTGCCTCAAATTCAATGAGATCATAAGGTATGAGCCTAATATTACTAGATATGTGTGTATGTGCATAGTATCTCTGTGCACAATGAATGTCCTACTGTATTCTCATACTGTTTCCTTGTGTCTTGTTCCAATGTATTCTTTCCTTGTGTACCTATCATGTGTCCTGTTTCCTGTAGTACTAATACTGTCTGGTACTGTGAAGTCCTTTGCAAAATCGTTTCATTGTAGATCAAGTAAGAAAATTGTATGCTCAAACATGTAGGTTGTATGCTCAAAGAGTGTGTATGTAATGTAATGCATGTGCCTCTTGCCCTCTCATTGAAATATGACTTCATTTTTGGTGTAAAACGTCTAGTACTGTCCTAGAACATATCTGTAGTGTCTGGAGAGGTCTTCTGTGTGTTTTCATACTTCAAACTGATTGTAACTACTCATTCCTAGAGTAGATTGAACTGTATCATTGTTCAATAAATGTCCTGGAGCTTCCTGATACTCTATTTCCTTCTGTATTGTCAAAGTATCATTCTTGAATACTCGAATAGTCTGATCAATCATTCCTAATTCACTATTGCTCTAATATTTGTTGGCTGTATGTGTATTGCCTTTGCTTTTCCTTGAAGTAGTGTGATAATCTGTTTGAGCAGATTGAGCAGATTGAGCAGATTGTCTGGGTTCTGAACCTGTTCTCTAGCTTGAAGTCACCCTCTGAACTTCTGTACTTTGTTCCATATGAAGTGTATCTGTTCCTGATCTCAGTAGTGTCTTACTGTCATTCTGATACATAGATCATAGTGGTTTTACATCCTGTAGGTTGTAATTGTCCTCCTGTAGCTTGAATAACATGATTCTTACTATGTATCCTGAGTATATGTATGCTAGCACATCCATTTGAGTGCCTGTAATGTCCATAATATGTCTGATAAAGTATCCTGAGTCTATTCTAATGAATCCTGACTGTCTGAAGGTGTATTTTACAATGTAATACCTTATGTTCTCCTGAAACTGTGTTCTGTACAATATATCCTTGTAGTCTGAGCTGGTTCTAACGTTTCTGAACAATTCTTTGTCATGAACTGAATAGTTTCATAGTGTAACATCCAATTGTACCTTATAGAACAATGTTCTATGCAAATTACTTTGATTGTACTCATTACTGACTGTTTCTTCAATCCTGAAGATGGAAATGTGTGTTCTAATGTTGTAGAATCAATATACCTGAATGTCTGAACATTCTCCTGATCCTGAAATTGTCTGAAGTGGTTCTTTACTTTCAAATACCTTCCTGTACTGAATAGAATCAACTGTGTATGTGTATGTCTGTGTCTTTCTATTGCTGTCAATATATTTCCATGCCTGATACTTATTCTGAAGCAGTATCATCTTATTCCTGATGTATATACACTTTGCCTTGCTCAATGTACTAATGTCTGTCTTCTAATGTGTGATGTAGCCTTCTAACTTAATAGAATACCTGTGTGAATCGTTTGGATTGAAATATTTCTCAGTATCCAAGAGTAGTTGTAGTTTATAGTCCAGTAATGCTTGATAGATTGTCCTGCTTGTGCAGTTTACTATTTGCATCACCTTGTAAACCATAATACTATCTGGCTGGTTATATTCTGATTGTCTAACATTCTCAGGTCCTTTCCTAATGTCCTAGTATGCATTCCTGTTGTCTGTGAACATCCTGTATTTCTTAAGAGCATTGTTTCAATTTGTGGCTCTAAGAATTAGTAGTAGTGTCTCTGAAGTGTCTATGTATGTGTTGCCCTACACCTGTAGCATCTTAGATTCCTTGAAACAATGGTTGTATGTGTGTTTCCTAGTCCTTTCTATGTGCCATGTGTATCTGTAGTCTTGTAGAATCCTTTCTACACTGTATGCCTGTGCTCTCAAGCATAAAATGTTATTGTATACTGTATACAATTGTCT
>NW_006760914.1:0-3212 GCF_000271605.1 Fomitiporia mediterranea MF3/22
CTTGGTACAGGTTACATTCTCTTTACTCTAACATTCCCTTATACTCCTTTCTTTTATGGACACTCATTCTTACTTGAGACTCACACTCTTTGTTTCTTTATCTTACTTTGATTGATACCTTTTATCCTTACCTACACTCCTTATACTTACCCTTCATTATTGCTTCTTAAAGCAAGTGACTGAGGACAGTCACTATTTAAAGCTTGGGGAGGTGAAGAGTTCTGATTTTGGTTACTATCAGATCTTCTTGATTTTATTTAATTCTTTGGATTACATAATCACTTTCTTTATGTAGTTAGTTCTTTCCTATTTGGAATGGGGGGGAGTTTTGACCAGAGCCCACAACAACACTAGAGGGAACAAGCCTACCAAAACCTTGCCTCTCAGTACTTTACAAAGCTTAATATACACTAGGGATACTATAATATTTGAATCAGAGAGGGTGATGAGTGAAAGGCAGCTTTCAGAACAAATCTAGGATTGTTTGAGTCTACAGTCATGTTCTTTAGTCTTACAAATGCTCCTACTACATTCTAGGACTTTGTAAACAATATCTTTAGTAAATTAATTAATGAGGGATTAGTTATTATCTATCTAGACAATATCCTCATCTATTCTAAAGATATTAAAGAGTATAGACACTTAGTTTAAAGGGTTTTTACAATTCTGTAAGAGAACCACTTATTTCTTAAGCTCTAGAAGTGTGAATTTGAAAGATCTACTACTAAGTATCTTGGACACATTATTAGGAATAATGAGATTTAAATACACCTGAAAAAAGTAAAGCCTTTTAATGAATAGCTAGAACTAAAGAACTTGAAGCAATTACAACAGTTTACTGGTTTCTACAACTAGTATTAGAGATTCATCAAGGACTATAGTAAAATAGCTTGTTTACTTACTAAACTAACTAGGAAGGTTCTATTTACTTGGGGAAATGAGTAAAGAGAGGCTATAGAAGAGCTTAAGAGACAATTGAGCTTACAGTCTGTCCTTACAATTCTAAATGAGTATGATCTCTTTAGAGTAGAAGCTAATTTGTCTAATTACACACTTAGAGCAGTCCTTTCTTAAAAGCAAAATAGTGTATAGTGTTCTGTAGCATTCAGATCTCAGTCTCTAAACTCTATAGAGCAAAATTATGAGATCTATAATAAAGAAATGCTTACTATTGTTAAAGCCATTAAGGACTAGTACTAGTACTTGTTAGGAGCAAGACAAACCTTTAAAGTATAGTCTTACTATACTAATTTAACATACTTTAAAGCTCTCTACAAGTTAAACTACAGACAGGCTTGCTAGAGAACAGAACTGGCAGACTATAACTTTGTTTTAATGTATAAACCTGGAAAAACACTTGTAAAAGCAGATACACTATCTAGAAGTCTGTTACAGTTCTCTGCTCTTGTACCTTTAGTTCTAAGGGTTCTGCACCCTTCTGTACCAGAACTCAGGACTTCTGTCCCTCAGGGGCACTGTCTATAGACTATATGTGTACTGACTCTTACTACTACCCTTCCTTACTTCATCATTCTATTCCTTTGACCACCCCTTCATTCTTTGTATCATTCTATAGTCTCTTACTCTTTGTCTATCCCTTCATTCTTTGTACCTTTATCTTTAACATTCCTTTCTTTCATTCTTTGTGGCTTATCATTCTTAAGTGGCTCATACTCCCTGAGTGCTCTTGTGTAGTTTAGTATATATAAGTGTACAAGATCAGACTAGTCCTGTAGTCTTGATCTTGTCTACTCTAGGTAGTCCTGTACTCTTAGGCTCACTCTATATACTCTACTCTTGTCTCACTCTCTCTCTCTGCCTGTTCTGTGAGTTCTGACTATGTTCTAGTACTTGTGTTCTATATTTCTGTTGTGTAGGATAGTTGTAGCCTGAGTCCCCTTACTGAGCCTTCAGGTCCCCTCTACACTGTTACTAACATCAGATCAAGACTACTCATTACCACCCTACAACTCTCCTACGTTTTGAGCATCAGTACTCACTGTTGTGTCAATCTCTTTTCTTTGTCCTAACCCTTTTACATTTTTAAATTTTAAACTTTCTAAACCCTTTTAAACTTTTGCCACCCTTCTTCTATTCATTACCCCTTTTAGTTTAGTGTCAATCCCTTTGTAGTGTAAATATGAACCCTCCTGTACTGACTGTCACCCCTACTGTCCTACCAGATTAGTAGTTACAAGCAGAACTAGCTCAATATGTACAGACTTCCATCTAAGAGGCCTTTGCCAACCATGTGCCCCCAGCCCCTTCAGAACCCATTCTAATTGTTCTGGAAGTTGCAACCTGTTCTAGAAAGAAAGTGCATGTAGCCTGCCCTTCAGACTTTAATAGGCAGCACTTTGAGGACTTCCAGTACCAAGTCAAACTATATGTGGCTACTACTTTGACCAATCTATCCTCAGATCTCAATTGTGTCCTATTTGTCCTCTCCTTTATGAAGGAAGGTAATGTGGCCACCTGGGCCCAGAACTGGATTGAAGGCTATTAGATTGAAAGCCTGATCCAACTTTAGAACAATAAGTTGTATTCAGAATTCATGAGGCAGCTCTGTACTTCCTTTATTAATCTGAATAAGAAGTACAATGTACAGAACAAGCTTGTGTCTCTACAACAGGGCAAACATTCTGCCAATACCTTCTTTCAGGAGTTCAATATCCTAGCCTAGAAGGCAGGATTCATGCTTGGGTTCAATAATGTCCTTATTAGAATACTTGAAAAAGCTCTCTACCCAGAACTAGTTAATAAGATTCTCAGAATGATACTAGAACTAGTCACCTACACTGAGTGGAAAACATGTACCATCTCCTTTGACTAAGCTACAGCTCAGATGTGTCAAGTTTGTGTAGAATGCTTACACATGTGTCTAGCTCTGACAGTTCTGAGCCCTTAGATTGATCTGCTTGTAATTTACAATTAATCTGTTCTGATAGACATTAGAGAAGCCTGAAAGTAAGGAGCATACTTTGCCTACAGAAAGTCAGGGCACTAAATTAAGGACTGTCTATAGAAGCAACAGTACATCTGTCAGGTTATTAGAGTAATGATGAGTGACAAGTAGGATTTGTAGTAAGAAGCCTTTTCCACAAATCCAGAAGTCACCTTAGAACTCCTAGACCCTGACTACATACTCTAGGATTTTATAGAGGCCTAACAGTAAATATAGTGCTAAAGGGCTATGACTCAGATTTTAATAG
>NW_006760915.1:0-3211 GCF_000271605.1 Fomitiporia mediterranea MF3/22
ATTACCTATATTCATAATAGAACACTGTGTGCTGCTTTAAATTATAATACCCCACATTACAAACGTTACAGAACACACAGAACAATTGATAATATATACGAATTTGGTCAATATATTATTATTTGCAATGAAAATCCTACAAAAATACAACAGCAAGGTATCATTGCTTGTTGGATAGGATTAGACAATGAAAGTAAAGGCCATAAAACTTGGCATGATAATAAAATTACTATCAAACAAAATATTCAATTTCTCAAAGGTAAACCTCCTCAAATTGAAGGGGAGAAAATAGACAATATGAACAACAATACAAACGAGTGTTTAATAATTAAAAATAATGAAACAGACAATAGAATAATGAGAACGGACAATGATAATACAGACAACACTGATCCTAACAAAAAAGGAAAAGCGGCAGAACCAACAGACTTAATGGACGACAAAGTTAAATTAACTGAAAAAGAAGTAGAACCTAAATTATGTTGATTGGAACAAAAACAGAAACTGACAGAATGTGCTATTGAGCTTGAACAACACATGGAGAATAAATGCATAACAAAACACATGTATGCACTTAGCAAAAAGGATGAAGATAATATTGCCATTCATTTAACAGAATTTAATGCTAAAATAAGTGAAATACAATTGGATCTGACTTCATTTTATGAAGCAATCCAACGTCCAGATTGTGATTCATGGATTACAGCTATGAAAGACAAAATAAAACAATTAGAAAATTATAATACATGGGAAATCACAAATCCATACAATAATATTAACATCATTGGAACACAATTTGTCTATAAAATAAAGCAATACACTGATAATAGTATAGAAAAATATAAAGCACAATTAGTAGTTCAAGGAAACTATCAGATTGACAGCCTTGACTATCATACGGATGATTTATTTGCTCCTACTGTTAGACTATCTACAGTGCAATTAATATTAGTATGGGCAGCATCTAATAATTATGAAATACATCAGATAGATATAAAATCGGCATATCTCTATGAACAATTGATGGAAGACAAGGAAATATATGTTAAACCTCCTCCAGGTAACTTAATAGACAGATTACAGAATGGACAAATATTACAATTACAAAAAGTGTTATACAGATTAAAACAAGCTAGTAGAAGATGGTATAAAATACTATCTAATATACTACTTAAATGCAGATTAACGAAATCCAAACATAATAACACTGTATTCTTCACAAAGAAGAAAGAAATAACTGTAGCCATATTATTTGTACATGTCAACAATATTACTATTGCAGCAAAGAATAATAATACTATTGCAATGATAAAACAATCTATTGCACATCATTTACAATATACAGACAGTAGTGAATTACACTAGCTACTTAGTATAGAGATTCAATGCAACAGAGAGTATAGATTCATCAGGATGTGTCAGACACATTATATTAATAGTATAATAGAACGTTACAAACTTACGAACGAACAAAGTGTACAAACACCTATGCAGCCTGGTACACAATTAAAAACAGTATTGTAAACTGATAACAATAGAAAACAAATGTCTGATATACTATACATGAACATGGTTGGTGCACTTAGATACATTGCAGACTGTACACAGTCAGATATAGCATTTGTAACAAATCAGTTAGCAAAATACCTTAATGACTCTGGTATGGAGCATTATCTGGCACTTAAACATTGTTACATGTACTTAAAAACTACAAACAATGTCTGGCTCCAACTCAGCAGTACAAATCAATCAATATTGAACAGTTATACAGACACAGACAGTATGATGCAAGAAGGGCATTGTGCAATATCAGGATATACATTTTACTTGAGTGATTCATTAGTTTTGTGGTCAAGTAAAAGACAAACACTGGTGGCAAATTCGACGTATGAAGCTGAATTAATAGCTCTTGCAAGAGGAACACAGGAAGCAATCGTACTTACACATTTAGCTGAAGAGATTCTGTAGGTCTCTGATGCACCAATTAATATCTTTTGTGATAACAATGCTGTTATATGAATGGTTACATTGGACGAACTCAAATATTCAGAACAAACGAAGCATTTAGATCATAAGAAAGATTTTATTAAATGCTACATTGAGTTAGAGTACATAAATGCAAAATACATACAGACGAACAATCAATGAGCAGATATATTAACTAAAGTGCTACATGTACCACAAGTCAAACATCTTACCAGTTTACTCAGACTAGTAAGAGTTTGAAGGGGAGTATTATGAGATAGTTAGTTCATCAACGGACGAACCACAAGACAATGACTTCATAATGTCTCAGTTAGAATACATACAATATAAGGACGAGAGACACTGAGCAGTCAATCATCACCTCACCCCTTGTCTATGTGTGCCCCCCTTAAGTTCTCCCTCTCAACAGAAGCTCTACCCAGTCCAGGATTATTGTTGTCTTAATAAGGGTACTGTCAAAAACAAGTACCTGCTCCCCCTGATTCAGGAGCTCATTAATAAGACACATACATCTAGGGTTTTCACTAAGTTGGATGTTTAATAGGGGTACAATAATATTTGGATCTGAGACAGAGATGAGTAGAAGGCTGTGTTCTGAACCAATTACAGATTGTACAAACTGACTGTAATGTTCTTTAGACTAACCAACTTGTCTACAATGTTCTAGTCATTTATGAATCACATTCTCACAAATCTGATTGACTTAGAGTATGTTAGTGTGTATCTGGACAACATTCTGATCTTCACTTAGACAGTTGAGTACTATTACTAACTAATCTGAGCAGTTCTACAACAGCTCTAAGATAATAAACTATTCCTCTAAGAAGCAAAGTGCTCTTTTGTACAGGAGTTAGTAGATTATCTGAGCTTTGTGATTGGTGGAGGAGAGGTCTGTATGGATCCAGCAAAGGTAACTACAGTTCAGAACTGGCTGTAACCTTAGAACCTGAAACAGGTCCAAGTGTTTCTTAGGTTTGCAAACTACTACTAATACTTTATTCAAGGCTTTAGTACTATTGCCTGGCCCCTTTATGATCTCACTAGTAAAGATGTTCCTTAGTAATAGGATGATCAGTAGTAGTCTGTATTTGAGTCCCTCAAGTAGGCTATCACTAGTAAGCCTGTATTAGCAGTTCCAACAGTTGTAGACAAGTTCCAAGTCAAAGCCAACTCTTCTGACTTTGTAAACAGAGTAGTACTGTCTCAGTTCATTGACAGAAAGTAG
>NW_006760916.1:0-3207 GCF_000271605.1 Fomitiporia mediterranea MF3/22
TATTTTGTAACCTCTGAGGTTACACACGTGACTTTAGTTAAGTATATAAAGGGCTATTTGTAGACACTTAGAGATTATCTTCGTACTTGCTCCTGTACTTAGGTCGACCTCTCATCAATCCCAGGTCTTTGCCTGTTCCGTGTTCTTGAGTGAGGCTCCGGCCTTTACACTTTTTTTTGAACATCGCAAAATTTGGGGATTACCTCTCATCCACTGCCTTTCACTCGTGCCACCGGATTGTCAGCCTCCCCCCGGCTTCCCCCCACACGTCCGCTATCTACTACACATCTACAGTACTCTACAGCGAGACCCTAGTTAATTACAAGCTTCACGATTGCCACACTGAGATCCTGTTCAATATCCTGTTCACTCTTGAGAGCTTATGGGGACATTGTTATCTGCCTTCGCCGTGCCACCCTCTCCCAACAGACCCTCGCCAGATTGGTCCCTGGATTCTAGGAGAACGTGTCAAGAAGAGTGCGTGTGGTCGCGCCAGAGTTGCGTGCGTCGCGCGTCATTGTGCGTCTGGTCAGCTGTCTACAATCAAGGTTCTGCCACTCGAGAATATGCTTTCGCCGTGCCACTTCGAGCAGATTATCTACGTCTGTCTCTACTCATGCTTCCCCTGCTGCTCATCGCAACCTCAAACCGGAGAACAATCGAACTCGAGCTCCTCAATCCCAAGAACGATGCTAGTCCTGAAATCGCGCGAGGAAGCACTATCTTGATACTGCTACTGATATCTGGAACTGTGGCGTAATTCTCTTCGGGAGCTGCGAATTCCACGCCGACAGATACCGTCTACTTTTAGTACAACGGACGTTACGATCGAGCCGTCGACTACAGCGTATTCGTTGTATGCTTGTTGTACCTACTGCGACGCGTATCTCTCCATTGTCAAGGTGTTCATCAAGACTGTCTATTCCTTGCTATGCTATCTCTTGCTCTGTCACTGTCTAGTGTCTACTGTTATTGTCTACTGTCTACTGAGGGTATAAAGTCCTTTTCCCTTCCCTTCCTGTTTCCTAGGGTATACAGCCCCTTTTTCCAGTCGTGGACCTAGTCAGGGTACCAAGCCCCTGCTAGTGTCAATTCCAGTCCCGGACGTATAGGGCCTCTGCTAGCGTCACCTCCTGTTTCCTAGGGTATAAAGTCCCTTTTCCAGTCATGGACCTAGTCAGGGTACCAAGCCCCTGCTAGTGTCAATCCCAGTCCCGGACGTCTAGGGCCTCTGCTAGCGTCACCTCCAGTCCCGGACCTAGCCAGGGTATCAAGCCCCTGCTAGTGTCATTCCCAGTCATGGACCTAGCCAGGGATTATGCCCTGCTAGTGTCATCCAGTCCTTTCCTGTCCTGTCCTGTCCTGTCCCGTCCCGTCCTGTCCTGTCCTGTCCTGTCCCGTCCTGTCCTGTCCCCCTTTGTCCTTCTGGCATGAACGGACCCCCTGTTGCCTCTACATGCTCCGTTTTACCCACACGCCACCTGTACTCTCATCACCCCCAGAACTGGCGCGTCAATTTCGTCAACCTGGTCCTTCCACTCCTCCTAGTGCTGACGCACGCCTAAGGATGGCTGTTCACTTCTCGACCATGCGTTTCGATCAACGTCTCAGTCGTCCCCCAAGCAACAGGTGCTGGCATAACTGAAGAGTTGTCGAGTTCTCTTTATCATGCACCCCAACTTTCACGCTCCTTTTCACTCACACCACCAAACAACTCCCATCACCTCCGACACCCAGCCCACTGTTAGTCAAACAAGACCTTCTCAGTTGTCTTCTCCTTATCTGCAGCGACACTGTGCTCACTAGACCTGTTGAGTATCATTCACGCGTTCCTTGCAGTACTATTTAACGTCTCGACCATGTGTTTTGGTCAATGTCTCAGTCGTCTTCTCCTTATCTGCAGCAACGCCGTGCTCACTGCTCACTAGACCTGTTGGGTATCATTCACGCGTTCCTGGCGGTGCGGTTTCACGTCTCGACCATTATGTACTCCTCGTCCCCGTCCTTGTCTCTGTGTGTTTTCATTGACGAGTTGAAGCCTTCTTAAACTCGTGACTGTGTGTTCCTTGTCTTCTGTCCTTACCCTTTTGTATTTCCCCTCCCCCCCCCCTTACTATAATCTTCCATTTTACCTCCCCCTCCCTTTACTATATCCTTTCCTTTGCCTCTCCATTAATTACTTCCCTACCCCCTCCTTTTATTTCTTCAGAGTAGGGAAGAGTGTAACCTCTGAGGTTACACACGTGACTTTAGTTAAGTATATAAAGGGCTATTTGTAGACACTTAGAGATTATCTTCGTACTTGCTCCTGTACTTAGGTCGACCTCTCATCAATCCCAGGTCTTTGCCTGTTCCGTGTTCTTGAGTGAGGCTCCGGCCTTTACATATTTATACTAAACAGTATTAGTTGTTAGATATTAATGTTTTTACTACAAGTTGTGCTTTAGAATTACTTAGTACTCTTCAGAATAAGTATTAGGTTAATATACTTAGTACTAGTCTATTAATATTTGTAAGTTTTCTTTTGTATTATAGAATCTTACTCTTACTAAAAATAAATAGCAAGTTAGCTACTCAGAAGCTTTTTAAAGTACAAAATACTATTGTCTTGTAAAACAATATAATTTTATTTAAAGTTCCTCTTATAGTACATATACTTCTTATATAACTGTTCCTCTTATATAAGTTGTATTTTATAATATTATTGTAACTATACTACACTATATGTAGTTATGTCTCTAATGTTAGGAGAGTAGTGTCTCTAGATTGATAACACACTCAAACTGCAAATGTATATTACAACCTTATAACTAACTATATTCTAAAGCTACTAGCTGGGATTTATATTAAGGAATAAGAAGGAATACAAGAGGAGTTAAAAAAACTAAGGAGCTATAGTAAATGAGTACACATTTTATAATAAACAGAACAATAAGGAACTAGAGGAGAAACTAAGGATTATAAAGGGTGTAGAAGACAATAAAAGTCCTTAAGAGTGTAGAAAGCTACTCTGTACTAAATACTTAATCTCTTACCTTAAAACTTAATAGAATAAAAGTTAAGATGTGTACTAATAAGGAAATCTGAGTACAATATAAGGATTACAATATGTTATAATAGCTTTTTAACATTTTCCTAATGTTTAGACTCAAGACTAGTATATAATTTAAAAGTACTTGTACACATATTATTAATTAATGGTCAAAT
>NW_006760917.1:0-3203 GCF_000271605.1 Fomitiporia mediterranea MF3/22
TTGGATTGTTTGAATCCAGACACAGTTTTGTATGAAGAATTCAAAGACAGGCTTGAGAACATTGAAAAAGCAAATGAAGCTGTTGGAATTAAATAGCATACAGATACTAGAGATTGATTCTATCCTCAGAGTAACAAAGAAGACCATTGAAAAGACAGATGGAAGAAGAACGACCAGAGGAACTATAGGAATGACAATAAGAATTGACCAAAGGACAGGAATTATGATTATAATTGTAATAATTGTAACAGGCAGTACATACAGTCTAACAGTGTAAGTCCTAAAGAGAAAGACCAATCTAAGGACTACAAACCAAAGTACAAGGATACCAGGCAGAATAAGCAAGAGAACAGTAAGAAGACTTATTCTACAGGTGTAAAAAGGCATTCACAAGCTGAACTAAACAATATGAGAGCTAAAGGACAATGTTTTATCTGTAAACAGACTATGCATTTAGCTAAAGATTGTCCTACACATAGTACAGTAAAGCTGAACAGTGTTTCCAAGGCAAATACATTGTCTAAGAGTGTTAATATCAATTATTCTGCTCTAGATAAGTTAACCAATACTTTGGAAGACAATAATTACTTGGATTTGGATCTTATAGCAGACAATACAATGGATCCATCATCTTCTACATTGCAAATACAATCTATGACTATTCAGATACATTATCCAGACGATAGTTATGAGTCTACAACTCAGAAGAATGAGAATTATGATTCATTAGCTGGTTACAATACTATTTTGCAAGTATTTAGTCTAGAACAATTGGATTTGAAGCTACAAACCTCTTCTGACACTTCAGAATTGAAGATTCCCCTTGTAAATGCTGAACTTAGAAAGAGAAATTAGAGGAGAATGAGATCAATCTACAGAAATGGCTATTTCTACAGTGAATACAATGATACAGTATGTTTTGGAATTACTAGATATCTTATGGAAGGAATTCTGTACTGTTTTGACTGGAACTACAACAGGAGACTTTGGAATAAGTATCTATGCAATCGATTCTATGTTTTCAGAAGTACAGATACACAGTTTACAATTATAGACAATTGGGAGAACAGAAATGAGTACACATTACCTGTTAAGATTGCTTTTCTGAACAGATTTGATGTCAGAGAATGGTATTCTCTACTCAGACAAGCTCAATATTCAGCCAAATACGTTTACAATCATCAGGAACTATTAGAGATAGAGGATATCTTTAATCCTGAATTGTTTGAGCCAATGTATTCAGTTGCAAGCATGGAAAATATCAACTTGCATCCCATATCTGGAAATAGAGCATATATGCATGATTTACCTGTGCAAATCCACACTATGACTACTAACTTCAATGATTTTAACACAATTGAGTATACTACAGCTTATGCTAAGGACTTCAAGAGATCAATACTATGTCCTATCATAATTACAATCAAAATCAATAGAGAATTAGTGAGAGCATTAATTGATTCAGGATCATTAGCAGATTTCATGTCCACCAAGTTTGCAGATCAAATAGGTGTCAGGAAACTCACTTTAGCCAAACCTTTACCTATACAATTGGCAGTACAAGGCTCTAGATCGAAAGTAAACTATTGTACTGATGCTAGAATACAATATGGAGAGATAAACACAATACAGTACTTTAATATCATGAATTTGGATAACTATGATATTATACTAGGAACACTGTTCCTCTTCCAGCACAAGATTTCTATCAGTTTCAATGAGTCCAGACTATGGATTGAAAGCACAATACCTCTACCAATAACAGGAGAACAAGTCACAGTTGTTTCATCAAAGGTTATTGACACTTATGATTGAGAAATTGACAAATGCAGACAAGAAATCAAGCAATATACTACAGATTTGTTCAAAGACGCTTCAGAAACGCCTCTACCACCTCTCAGAGCCATTAATCATAGTATACTACTCATAGATGAGGATAAGAAATACAAGTTCTGTAGGGCAACTTGTCTGGATCCTTTGAGAGAGTAATGGCAAAACAAGAGAAAGGACTATATTCAATCAGGAAGATGGAAAGTAGTTACAGGATCAAACACAATGCCTATGCTACTACTTCAAAAGCCTAGAAAGACCAAGGAAGACCCTATATGATTGAGAACCATTATTGATCTTAGAGAGCACAACAAGAATACCAAGAAACTATCATCTCCTTTACCAGATATTGAATCAGTATTGAGGAGAGTAGCTTCCAAGAAGTATAAATCACTCATTGATGGCAAAGACGTGTATGAACAGATTAGAATAATCCCTGAGCATGTAAACAGATTGATATTCAACACTCTGGACAGAACAATGGTTAGTGAAGTAATGCAATTAGGTGATTGTAATAGTAGAGCCACCTATCAAGCATTAATGAATCACATTTTCCAGCCTTACTTGGGTGACTGGATGGATATCTACCTAGATGACTTAGTGATTTATTCAGACACGATTGAGGATCATATGTGACATCTCAGAACTGTCATTGATATATTGCACAAAGAGAAATTCTACCTCAGTAAACATAAGATGCAATTGTTCTAGAAAGAATTGAAGATACTAGGCTACATTATTGATGATCAAGGCATTAGAATGGACCCTCATAAAGTCGATTCTATTCAACAATGGAAAGTACCTACTAATAAAGATTTGTTACAAGGTTTCTTAGGATCAGTAGGGTATTTAGCACCTAATATACCTCAATTACACATTTCTACAGGTATTTTATCAAAAATTGTAGGAGAAACCACATTTTTCAGATGGACATTCACTGAACAGTAAGCATTTGATCAAATAGTAAAGCTAGTATTGGATTTCAGGCATAATCACAGGATAGTATTGGACTATAGTAAGAATGCACCACCTATCAACATTGTTACAGATGCTTTGGCTTTAGGAATTGGAGGAATAGTCAGCCAAGGTCATGATTGGAAAGATTCCAAGATAGCAGTGTTTTTCTCAGCGAAATTAAACCCTACACAACAGAATTACCCAGTACACAATGTAGAATTACTAGCAGGAGTAGAAACTATGCTAAGACACAAAAATCTACTACAGGGAATGTATTTCTTTTGGTATACTGATCACAGAGTGTTAGAACACATTCTAAGGCAACTAGTATTAAGTGGAAGACAAGCCAGATGGCTAGAGAAGATATCAGACTTCAATTTCACTGTAAAATACATTCCAGGCACTACAAACATTCT
>NW_006760918.1:0-3200 GCF_000271605.1 Fomitiporia mediterranea MF3/22
ACCTTCTTTCAGGAGTTTAATATCCTGGCCTGGAAGGCAGGATTCACACTCAGGTTTAATAATGTCCTTATTAGAATGCTTGAAAAAGCTCTTTACCCAGAACTGGTTGATAAGATTCTTAGAATGATACTAGAACTAGTCACTTACACTGAGTAGAAGATGTGTACCATCTCCTTCAATCAAGCTGTGGCTCAGATGTGTCAAGTCTGTACAGAATGCCTACACATGTGTCTAGCTCTAACAGTTCTGAGTCCTTAGATTGATCTACTTGTAATTTGTAATCAATCTGTTCTGATAAACATTAGAGAAGCCTGAAAGTAAGGAGTATGCTTTGCCTGTAAAAAGTTAGAGCACTAAATTAGGGACTGTCTACAGAAGTAACAGTATATTTGTCAGGTCATTAGAGTAATGATGAGTGACAAGCAGGATTTGTAGTAAGAAGCCTTTTCTACAAATCTGGAAGTCACCTCAGAACTCCTAGACTCTGACTATATACTCTAGGATTTTGTAGAGGCCTAACAGTGAATGTAGTACTAAAGGGTTATGACTCAGATTTTTTAACAGTTACTTTTAATTCAATAGACACTATAGGATTAGAAGTAAATAAAGTAAGAAAAGTAGAAAAAGTAGAAAAAGTAAATTAAGAAAATTATTTATTAAAAGGAAAAGTTAAAAACAAAAGTAGATAGTTCTCTTATTTCTTCTGATTCTTTTGATTTTTCTCTTTGTACTTTATCTGAGTCTAAATCTACACAATCTAACCTACTACTTCTGTGTTCTAAGAACTTAGAACATTCAGAACATTACCTAGTCCTGTTTACTACTCAGTAGTTTGTCTATAGTATTAAGTAGGGATAGTCTTAGCTAAGTTTACAGTTGAGGACATGAGTCTGTCCTTGTCAAAAGAGAGAGGTTAATAAGGAAATGTTAGTATATATACTTACTCTCTTAGATAACAAGACTGTACAAGCTGTATGTTCCCTTTAGAACAAGTAGTAATTTATTAGAGAATGTTCTAAACACTAGCTCTAGGTCTCTATCCTTTTAGCTCCCTTCTTAGAATCCTCTCAGATCTAAATAATGGTTCTAGTAAACAGTAAATACACTAGTTTATGTATTAATAAGGCCTTTGTGTAGGAATACTACCTTCCTACTTAACACATTCTACTTCCAATCCTAGTATATAATGTAGATAGAACTCTAAACTAGAATACTTAGATTACTAAGTTTGTTTAACTATAGATGACCATTTAGGATTATGAGGAAAGTATTAAGTTTAGAGTCACTAACCTCAGAAATACAGACATCTTCATTAGATTCAAATGGCTCAAAGCTTACAACTCTACTATTAACTAGTTAGAGTAAACACTTGTGTTTAATCAGTGTCCCAAGTCTTGTAACTATCTTATACTACTGTCACAAGTAGATACAGATACTTCTAATGTTACTAAGAGTTCTGATAAAGGTGACCAGTTGTTCTTCTTTGACTAGGATAAATATGTAGACACATATTCTAGTTAAGACAGAACAGAGTCAATCTAAAGGATTTCTAAGACAGAACTAGTTTAGAACCTACTCAGGACAACTCAACTCTAGAATGTATGTAGACTCAGCCTGCTAGATTTTGTCTAAGAGTTTTCTAAAGTCTTTAGTAAAGAGTAATTCAACCAGCTTCCTAAACATTACTCTTAGAACTATATAATTGAGTTGACTAAGAGTTTCTAACCTAAGGATTGTAAGGTTTATTTACTCAACAGAGATAAGTAAAAGGTGCTTAACAAGTTCCTTTAGGAAAATCTTTAGAATAGCTAGATCCAACCCTTAAAGTCTCTTATAGCCTCCTCTTTCTTCTTTGTCAAAAAGAAAGATAGGAAGCTCTACCTAGTCTAAAATTATTGTTACCTTAATAAGGGTACTGTTAAAAACAAGTACTTACTCTTCCTGATTTAGGAGCTCATTAATAAGATACATATATTTAGAGTTTTCACTAAGTTAAATGTTTAATAAGGATATAATAACATTCAGATCTGAGACAGAAATGAGTAGAAAGCTGTGTTCTAAACTAATTACAAATTGTACAAACCAACTATAATGTTCTTTAGACTAACTAACTTGCCTACAACATTCTAGTCATTCATAAATCACATTCTTACAGATCTGATTGACTCAGAGTATATTAGTGTTAACATTAGTAATCAGCATACTCATAATGTCTTGGATAGCATACATATATACTGTCATAAGTATGTCATTGCAACAGAACATACTGAATTGAGACATGCATCCAAAACATAGATATCATTAGTATAAATAGTACTCTAATTAACAGACAATAAAGCTTAACAAACAAAGAGCAGAGTCCACTACACCCCTTGTTGTGTGATTCCCCTCTAAGATGCCTTAGGATTTAGGCAGGCTAACAGGTTATGAGCCTTACACTCCCTACTTATATCTACATTGCTACTACACTTTTACCAAATCCCCTACAAACAGAACGTCCTAAAATCATTGTCTCAGTGACTATGATTTGCCCCTAGTAGTAATACATATTACCTTGAATGCTTCAGTGTACTATTTGCTATAGTACTATTGATATAATACATTTAATCATATTACACTCAATAAGTACCATTGATCTATTCCATTAAACACTGAATCTACTTGATTCTATGTGTACAATCTATTCTATTTGTTCACAAACCTTTGGTGCCCCTATACAAGCATACCAAATGTGAATTGTCTTGTCTCAAAGACTACAATCCCCCCATAAAACAATGTACACAGTAATATTTGTAAACAGAACATACCATCTATGAGGACTTAGACACACCTGTCTGAGCATCCCAAATACACATTAATTTATTCAATTGTGATTCAGACAGACAGACTAGTTGCTTTAACTACAGCTACAGAGATACATTATAATAATAACATCTCACATTACAGACAAATTGACTAATATAATATAAACGATTAAATATTATAAATGAAAGAATAATGCTAGCAAAGCATAATAATAAGATAAAGAAATGCTATTACAGATGTATGATTATTCTAATAATGATTAAACAAATGAATAACACAAAAACAAGAGTATAAATGCTATTAAAGTATGATAACTCACATATTAAAACAATTTCTACTATTATGAACAGACAGTTATGATGAATAATGTTACAATTCTCTACTCTCTTACCTTC
>NW_006760919.1:0-3197 GCF_000271605.1 Fomitiporia mediterranea MF3/22
CCTTGTAGAAAAGCAGATGCAAATGTATGAGCAATGGATTCTTGAGTAGTAGACATGATATGCACAGTAAAGTGACTATATGCACAGTTTTTAAAGCCTTTACATATGTCTACCTGTATGTCCATGCTGTAGCATTGTGTTTGAAAGGTTGCCTCATGTTTTACTAGACTGATACTAACCTGAGGGTCATCAGTATTGAGTTTTCCCTTTCCTAGAGTTAGTACATCAATAGAATCGATTCCAAGTATGTCTAAGTATTCCTTTAATACCTCAAGGTGTGCAATTTTATCATAGGGTAGCCATGTGTGATCTCCAGACTTCCATAGTACTTTGAACAAAGCAGTAGTCCCTTGTCCTGCGTGAGTTTCAATCGAATCTACTGTCCATTCCTTGTTCTCATTGTTTAATCCAGTAACTTGTCCTACTTCCCTTCCAGGGAATAATCTATCGTTGTTTGGAACATGTATCCTAAGTAGTAATGAATGAAATACTGGATGTATGTTATGATTCCTCATTTCCCTAGGTAAATCTAGTTCAAATGCCTTGTTTCCTGCGTTCCAGATTATTCTGTAAGGTCCTATGTACTTTGGTACTAGTTTCCTTGCTCACTGTCTTGGTAGATTCATATTCTTTGTAGAAACATACACTAGATTGTTTAATTCAAAGGAAGAGGGTCGTCTGCATCTATTAGCATGTCTAGTTTGCTTTACCCTTGCCTAAAGGATTGCATTGTGTGCCTGTAGTATTGCATCCTTTACTTTCTGAGTGTAAGTCCTTACTCCAGGATATTCATCCTTCCTAGGGTTGTTCCATATCAAGTTCCTTGGCATCTGACTGTAATTTAGAAAGAATGGTGTGTATCCTGTAGTTTCTGACCTTACTGTATTGATAGCATACTCGATCATAGGTAGTTTATGTATCCAATCCTTTTGTTTAGGAGAAATACACTGTCTGAGCATCTGAGTAATTGTTCTGTTCATTCTCTCAGTCGATCCATTGGTCTGTGGATGATATGTGCTTGATAGCTTCAATTTAATACCTATAAGTTCATGTAATCTTCTCCAAAACGTACTGGTGAATAGGGAATCACAATTGCTAACAATGTAATTAGGCAGTCCATACAGTTTATAGACATTTTCAAATACTATCTCTGTGATTTCTCTTGCTCTGTACGTTTGCCTAGTAGGAATAATGTGTACCATGCCAGTTAATAGACAAATAACTGTACAAATCATATCAAAAGGTCCCAAACAGTTCTTTGATTCAGGAAAAGGTCCAACAAAGTCCATTCCTATGCCTTCCCAAGGCCTATTAGGTACTGAGAGCAGTTGTAGTAAACCAAACAGTTTCTGATTGTTAGGTTTGCTGATCTTGCATGTATGACACGAATCACAGTAGGAATTAATGTTTATGATCATATCTTTCCACCAAACTTGTTCTCTAAGGTATGAAAGTGTCTTTCGCGGTCCTAGGTGTGCCAAAATAGAATGTGCATACTCTATTACAATTTCCCTAGCGTTTCTGTTGTGTATTAGAATTCTAGGTATGCAAAGTATGTACCTCTCACCCTCCTGGCGAAATATGAGTCCATTTTCAACATGAAAATTCTGGAAGTGCTTCGGATCTTGTAATATCTGATTGAAGAAGTTATCCTCATGATATCTGCCTTTGAGACATTCTGGGAATTGTAAATCCAGTGAAGATTGAGCTATAATATCAGGTAATTGAGGTTTAATCGAGTTCCAGAGTTGATCAGTAGTGTTCTTTGGTACTGGGACGTTCTGATCATTAATTTCCAATCTAATATCATTGTCTGAATGTCTGTATCCTTGTGTATTACTTCTGGTGTCTGGTACATTTGTAGGTGAATTTATTTCATGCAAATCCAATTGTTCAGTGTTCTGAGGCAGTGTTTCTGATACCTCACTGTGTGTGTCCGTTTCCTGATCTCGCTCTACGTTCTCTGGTATTGTAAACCAGCTTCTAGTCCTTGTAGCAGGCCTGCCCTCCGTTTAGAGGTCTGTCTGTGAGCTTCTGGCATGTCTGGTAATTAATCTAGCCTTTCTACTGTGTAGTTGACTTGCAATCGTTCCTCAAGGTGAAGTTTTCCTTACTGCTACTAGTCTAGCCTTAATATATACAGTATTCTGTATCTCTAACAGCTGTGAAATGTTATTCCTGACTTGATTAATCCTTGATAGATCATTGTCATCAAGTTACAATGTATATTCTTGCTGAGATCAAGTTGTTCCTAGTAAATCTCCTGAGTATATGTGTGATAATGTGTCTGTAAGAATGTTTGTAGTGCCTGGAATGTATTTTACAGTGAAATCGAAGTCTGATATCTTCTCTAGCCATCTGGCTTGTCTTCTACTTAATACCGGTTGCCTTAGAATGTGTTCTAACACTCTGTGATTGGTATACCAAAAGAAATGTGTTCCTTGTAGTAGATTCTTGTGTCTTAGCATAGTTTCTACTCCTGCTAGTAATTCTACATTGTGTACTGGGTAATTCTGTTGCGCAGGGTTTAATTTTGCTGAGAAAAACACTACTATCTTGGAATCTTTCTAATCATGACCTTGGCTGACTATTCCTCCAATTCCTGAAGCCAAAGCGTCTGTAACAATGTTGATAGGTGGCACATTCTTACTGTAGTCCAATACTATCCTGTGATTATGCCTGAAATCCAATACTAGCTTTACTATTTGATCAAACACTCACTGTTCAGTGAATGTCCATCTAAAAAATACAGTTTCTCCTGCAATTTTTGATAAAATACCTGTAGAAATGTGTAACTGAGGTATATTGGGTGCTAAATACCCTACTGATCCTAAGAAACCTTGTAACAAATCTTTATTAGTAGGTACTTTCCATTGTTGAATAGAATCGACTTTATGAGGGTCCATTCTAATGCCTTGATTGTTGATAATGTGGCCTAGTATCTTCAATTCTTTCTGGAACAATTGTATCTTATGTTCACTAAGGTAGAATTTCTCCTTGCACAATATATCAATGACAGTTCTGAGATGTTGCATATGATCCTCAATCGTGTCTGAATAAATCACTAAGTCATCTAGGTAGATATCCATCCAGTCACTCAAGTAAGGCTGGAAAATGTGGTTCATTAATGCTTGATAGGTGGCTCCACTATTACAATCACCTAACTGTATTACTTCACTAACTATTGTTCCATCCGG
>NW_006760920.1:0-3196 GCF_000271605.1 Fomitiporia mediterranea MF3/22
AGAGATATGATTATTAAAATTAAAAGGGGAAATTTAGGAAATACATGCAATCCTGTAATTAGCAAAATAATGTTAACACATGTTTATTATCATTCAGATTTGAACTTTTCACTTATAAGTCAAGCATTATTATGCAACAATGGTTTCACATTCATGTTCAAACAAGCAGAATATATTATTTATTGTGGACAATACAAAATAGGAACAATTAAACTCAAAAACAACCTATATGTGTTAAGAAACACTCATTACATGAATTCCATGAGTGGAATCAGTATTTACAATCTATATAAACATCTCAGTCATATCAGTTATGATTATATTAAACGTTTATTACAGAACGACACAATGATATTATCTCAAAAGATAACAAACTTTGATGAAAAACAATGTGTTGATTGTATAAAAGCAAACATTGAACAAACAGCACATCCAAAAACAAGATCTTCAGAAATAAGTGCAAACTACAGCAATATAATACATATGGATATAATAGGTCCAATATCCTATGAAGGATATAAGAATATATGATATCTATTAACGTTAGTTGATGATGCAACATGTTGGGTATCTTTATTAAAATTACAAACAAAAGACAACACATATACTCAGTATGTTCAATGGAGCACAAACATATTTACACAACACAGTATACAAATAAAACAATTGCAAAGCAATAACAATAGAGTATTCTACAGGAAATTCTTCCAAGAATACTTAATTAGTCAAGGAACAAAATCCAGACTAACAGTAAAGCATACACTACAACAGAATGGAGTAGCAGAACAAATGTATAAAACAATATTTAATCAAATACATGCCTCTATTACTTTGTAAAACATTCTATTATACCTATAGGCAGAAGCAGCAATGTTACAAGCATATATTCACAATAGAACTCCTTGAAGAGTAATAGGATATGTAACTCCTTATTATAAACAATACAGACACAATGCTAGTATTGACAACATACACAAATTCAGTCAATACATCATAATACAGAACGAAAACCTATCTAAAATTACAGATAGAGGTTATTACAGACAATGGATAGGTTTTGACAATAATTCAAAAGGTCACATTACATGGCATGATAGAAAAATAACTATCAAACGTAATATACAATTCCTCAACACAAAACCTTCACAAATTGAAGGGGACTTGGAAGACATTCAAGAAAACGAGTTAGATATCAAGGAAAACAACAACAAATCTGAGTCCAAAGGACCTAGCAACAGAGACAAATACTGCTGCCAAGTACACAAACAAGGACAGATGCATGTTGAAACAAAATCCAAAGGAAACAAGATAGGATTGGATGTTCTGGAAACCCAAACGAAAGCTCCCCAAGTAATCAAACGTCTTCAACACATTTCTCCTGGACACAACAACCCAAACTATTGCTCCAAAACAGCTCCTCATTTACAATGGGACCTTGGTGCATCCACAGAGGATGAAGCAACACTCTCAGAGAAAGCAAATCACTAACAGAAAATACAAAATATGTGGAAGTTAGTAGAAAACACACAATACAATGAATCCAATCAAGAATCAGACGAAACTACACAACTAAGACACTCTACTCGAAAGTGAAAAATTACAGAACGTTTGGGTGAAACGAATTTACCTAGTAAATGCTCAAAAGGTCTATCATACGTTGACAAAACGAATATTATGATTTATCTTAATGAATTTAATGAACTACATACAGAAATAATGACAGATCCATTATCATATAAAGAAGCAATCAATAGAAGTGATTGTGAGCTTTGGAATAAAGCTATGGACGACAAAGTACAACAATTAATACAATCCAATACTTGGGAGACAGTATATCCTCCTGATAATGCAAATGTTATTGGAACACAATTTGTATATAAAACAAAATGTCTAGCAGATAATTCTATTGAAAAACAAAAAGCTAGATTAGTTGTACAAGGAATATTTCAACAAGACAGCAAAGATTATTATAATAATGATCTATTTGCACCCACTGCATGCATATCTTCAATAAGACTTGCTATTGTATGAGGATGTTCAAAGAACTACAAGATACATCAAACAGATTTAAATAAAGTTAAAACCTGGACAAGTATTACAATTGCACAAAGCATTATACAGTTTAAAACAAGCTGGACAATGATGGTATAAAACTCTATACCAAATACTTAATACAATTGGTTTTACACAATCAGAATACAACTTTGTAGTATTCTATGCAAAGAAGAACAAATGTACAGTTGTGATACTATTAGTTCACATTGATGATATAACTATTGTTGTGCAGAGTAATAATATTATCAATATGATTAAAAACTCTCTACAATCACATATAGAAATTACAGACAGAGGCAAATTACATTGGTTACTAGGCATAGAAATCAAACATAATAGAAACAAACAAACAATAATGATGAGACAAAGACATTATATTGAAAACGTATTGCTTCAATATAACTTGCAAAACAATAGGAATTTACAAACACCTATACAACCAAATACTCAATTAGTTACAGACAATAATCTACCAGAGGATGAACACACATTTATGTCCAAGATACTGTATATGAATATGGTTGAATCCTTGTGATATATTGTGGATTGTACACAACCAGACATAGTGTTTATAACATCCCAACTTGCAAAACATTTAAAACACCTAAGCATGTTACATTACAATGCTGTAGTGCATTACATGTAATACTTGAAGGGGACCAAAGACAAATGGTTAATCTTCAGACAAGGAAATCATAATAATATCACTGGTTATACAGATGCAGACAGAATGATGCAAGAAAATAATAAAGCAATATCTGGATACACATTCTTCTTAGGAGAATTGCTCATATCTTAGTCAAGTAAAGGACAGAAACTAGTATCCTTATCTATGTACAAAGTGGAAATAATAGCACTATCAAATAGAATACAAGAAGCTATAGCATTACAATACCTAGCAGATGAGATACTGCAGATCTCTGATGCACCTACAAATATTTATTACAATAACCAAGTAGTAATTAAATCTATAGAAGTGGACAAAACAAAATACTCAACAAGAACCAAGCATATTGGCTTACAATGCAATTTTATTAAGTGTTATGTTGAGGAACAACTTATTAATATTAAGTATGTTCAAACAGACAATCAAAGGGCAGATATCCTAACTAAATCATTACATGTTCCAAAGATCAAACAC
>NW_006760921.1:0-3193 GCF_000271605.1 Fomitiporia mediterranea MF3/22
AGTTTAGTACTGATTCCTTTATAGTGTAAACATAGACCCTCCTACACTGACTGCTACCCCTACTGTCCTACCAGATTAGTAGTTACAAGCAGAACTAGCTCAATACATACAGACCTCTATCTAAGAGGCCTTTGCTAACTACATACTCTCAGCCTCTTTAGAACCTATTCTAATTGTTCTGGAAGTCACAACCTGTTCTAGAAAGAAAGTGTATATAGTCTACCCTTCAGACTTTAATAGGTAGCACTTTAAGAACTTCTAGCACTAAGTTGAACTATATATAGTTACTACTTTGACTGATCTATTCTTAGATCTTGATTGTATCCTATTCATCCTCTCCTTTATAAAGGAAGGTAATGTGGCCACCTAGGCCTAGAACTGGATTGAAGGCTATTAGATCAGAAGCCTAATCTGACTTTAGAACAATGAGTCATATTCAGAATTCATAGGGCAGCTCTATACTTCCTTTATTAATCTGAATGAGAAGTGTAATACACAGAACAAGCTTGTATCTTTACAACAGAGCAAATGTTCTACTGATACCTTCTTTCAGGAGTTTAATATCCTAGCCTAGAAGGTAGGATTCATACTTGGGTTTGATAATGTCCTTATTAGAATGCTTGAAAAAGCTCTTCACTCAGAACTAGTTAATAAGATCCTTAGAATAATACTAGAACTAGTTACTTATACTGAGTAGAAAATGTGTACCATTTCCTTTGACTAAGCCATAGTCTGAATGTATCAAGTCTGTGTAGAATGTCTACACATGTGTCTGGCTCTAACAGTTCTGAGCCCTTGAATCAATCCACCCATAATTTATAATCAATTTGTTCTAATAGACATTAGAGAAGCCTGAAAGTAAGAAGTATACTTTACCTACAGAAAGTCAGGGTACTAAATTAAGGACTGTCTGTAGAAGTAACAGTACATCTGTCAGGTCATTAGAGTAATAATGAGTAACAAGCAGGATTTGTAGTAAGAAGCCTTTTCTACAAATCTGGAAGCTACCTCAGAACTCTCAGACCCTGACTACATACTCTAGGATTTTATAGAGGCCTAACAGTGAATGTAGTACTGAAAGGTTATGACTCAGATTTTTTAATGACTACTTTTGATTCAATAGACACTATAGGATTAGAAGTAAATAAAGTAGAAAAAGCAGAAAAAGTAGATAGTTCTCCTATTTCTCCTAATTCTTTTGATTCTTCTCTTCACACTTTATTCAAGTCTAAATCTGTACAATCCAACCTGTCACTTCTATGTTCTAAGATCTTAGAATGTTTGGAATGCTACCCAGCCCTATTTACTACTTAGTAGTTTGTCTGTAGTATTAAGCAGGAATAGTCTCAGCTGAGTTTACAGCTAAGGACATGGGTCTGTCCTTGTCAAAAGAGAGAGGTTAATAAGGAAATGTTAGTACATATACTTACCCTCTTAGACAATAAGGTTGTACAAGCTGTATGTTCCCTTTAGAACAAGTAGTAGTTTATCTAAGAATGTTTTAGACACTAGCTCCAGGTCTCTGTCCTCTTGGCTCCCTTCTTAGAATTCCTCCAGATCTAAACAATAGCTCTGATAGATAGTAGATACACTAGTTTGTACATTAATAAGACTTTTGTGTAGGAACACTACCTCCCTACTTAACACATTCTACTTCTAATCCTAGTATACAATATAGACAGAACCCTAAACTGGAATGGTTGGATCACTAAGTTTGTCCAACTATGGATGACTATTTAGAATCATAAGGAAAGTATTGAGTTTAGAGTCACTAACCTTAGAAAGACAAATGTCTTTATTGGATTTGAATAGCTTAAGGCTCACAACCCTACTATTGACTAGTTAGAGTAGACACTTGTGTTTAATTAGTGTCCTGAGTCTTGTAGCTACCTTGTACTACTGTTCTGAGTGAATATAAACACTTCTAATGTTACTAACAGTTCTGATGAAGGTAACCAGTTGTTCTTCTTCAACTAGGATAGATATGTGAATACATATTCTAGTTAAGGTAGAACAGAGTCAATCTGAAGAATGTCTGAGACAGAACCAGTCTAGAACCCTCTCAGAACAACTCTACTCTAGAACACACATAGACTCAGCCTGCTAGATTTTGTCTAAGAGTTCTCTAAAGTCTTTAGTAAAGAGGAATTTGACTAGCTTCCTAAACACTGTCTTTAGGACTATACAATTAAATTGACTGAGAGCTTCTGTTATGGTTCTCCACTCTTGTACCTTCCATTCCAAGGGTTCTGCACCCTTCTATACCAGAACTCAGGACTTCTGTCCCTCAGAGGCACTGTCTATAGACTATATACATGCTAACTCTTGCTACTACCCTTCCTTACTTTATCATTCCATTCCTTTGACCACCCCTTCATTCTTTGTATCATTCTATAGTCTCTTACCCTTTGTCCATCCCTTCATTCTTTGTACCTCTATCTTTGACATTCCTTTCTTTCATTCTTTGTGGCTTATCATTCTTAGTAGCTTATACTCCCTGAGTACTCTTGTGTAGTTTAGTATATATAGGCATACAAGATCAGACTAGTCCTGTAGTCTTGATCTTGTCTACTCTAGGTAGTCCTGTACTCTTAGGCTTACTCTATATACTCTACTCTTGTCTCACTCTCTCTCTCTGCCTGTTCTGCAAGTTCTAACTACATTCCAGTGCTTGCATTCTGTATTTCTGTTGTGTAGGATAGTTGTAGCCTGGGTCCCCTTGCTGAGCCTTCAGGTCCCCTCTACACTGTTGCTGACATCAGATCAAGACTACCCATTACTACCCTACAACTCTCCTACATTTCAGGCATCAGTACTTACTGTTGTATTGATCTCTTTCCTTTGTCCTGACCCTTTTACATTCTTAAATTTTAAACTTTCTAAACCCTTTTAAACTTTTGCCACCCTTCTTCTATTCATTACCCCTTTTAGTTTAGTGCTGATCCCTTTGTAGTGTAGACATGAACCCTACTATACTGACTGCCACCCCTACTGTCCTGTCAGATCAGTAGTTACAAGCAGAACTAGCTCAATACATGTAGACCTCTATCTAAGAGGCCTTTGCCAACCACATGCCCCCAGCCCCTTCAGAACCTGTTCTGATTGTTTCAGAAGTTGCAACCTGTTCCAGAAAGAAAGTGTATGTAGCCTACCCTTCAGACTTCAATGGGCAGCACTTTGAGGACTTCTAGCA
>NW_006760922.1:0-3192 GCF_000271605.1 Fomitiporia mediterranea MF3/22
CACTAAACTAAAAGGGGTAATGAATAGAAGAAGGGTGGCAAAAGTTTAAAAGGGTTTAGAAAGTTTAAAATTTAAGAATGTAAAAGGGTCAGGACAAAGAAAAGAGATTAATACAACAGTGAGTACTGATGCTTGAAACATAAGAGAGTTGTAAGGTAGTAATGAGTAGTCTTAATCTGATGTCAGTAACAGTGTAGAGGGGACCTGAAGGCTCAGTAAGGGGACTCAGGCTACAACTATCCTACACAACAGAAATACAGAATGTAAGCACCAGAACATAGTTGGAACTTGCAGAACAGGCAGAGAGAGAGTGAGACAAGAGTAGAGTATATAGAGTGAGCCTAAGAGTACAGGACTACCTAGAGTAGACAAGATTAAGACTACAGGACCAGTCTGATCTTGTACACCTATATATACTAAACTACACAAGAGTACTCAGGGAACATGAGCTACTAAGAATGATAAGCTACAAAGAGTGAAAGAAAAGAATGTCAAAGATAAAGGTACAAAGAATGAAGGGATAGACAAAGGGTAAGAGACTATAGAATGAACAGAGAATGAAGGAGTGGTCAAAGGAATAGAATGATGAAGTAAGGAAGGGTAGTAGTAAGAGTCAGTATGTATATAGTCCATAGACAGTACTCTTGAGGGACAGAAGTCCTGAGTTCTGGTACAGAAGGGTGCAGAACCTTCAGAACTGAAGGTAAGAGAGTAGAGAATTGTAACACACAGTGTAGATCAATATGTACAGAAGTAGAAATTCTGACAGTATAGTAATTGCAAATATTCTCTTCTCTCATGTCTTCAGGAAGTACAGAGGTAAATCCCTGATTAACAAAGCTATAGCCTTCTTCCTTAATAGAATGTATTAGCATTACAGCTTCTAGTTGACCTTGTGCATTTCTCTGCTTCTGTAGAATAGTCATACAATAATAGGTAGTAGAGATGTATTCTGAAATTCCTCTACTATGTCCTCAATTTTTCTAATAGACTAGTTCCTACAAATGTAGTACCTTGTACTTGTATTAATAGAATATCTCCAAATGTGTACTCTTTTGTGTGTAATAACTAACTGTGATACAAAACTGGATATCCTGTTGAGCTTAATGTTCAAATACTAATTGTAGAGTGTAACATAGAGTGTAATATCTGTCCTTAAATAAAAATATTGTCTTGAATTCAATAAGATTGTAAGGTATGAGTCTAATATTACTAGATATGTGTGTATATACATAGTATCTCTGTGTACAATGAATGTCCTACTGTATTCTCATACTGTTTCCTTGTGTCTTAACTCGTTTGTACCTTTGAATGTTGATTGATTCAATTCCTGAATCATCTGAGTATACTTTTACTGTCTCATAGTGTAATGTTCTATCACAATGTGTCTAAGTAGTGTTCTCTATGTTATAGTTCTCTACTCTTGTACTTTCAGTTCTAAGGGTTCTACACCCTTCTGTACTGGAACTTAGGACTTCTGTCTATTAGGGGTGCTGTCTATAAACTATATGTGTACTAACTCTTACTACTACCCTTCCTTACTTCATCATTCCATTCCTTTGACCACCCCTTCATTTTTTGTTCATTCTATAGTCTCTTACCCTTTGTCCATCCCTTCATTCTTTGTTCCTTTATCTTTGACTTTCCTTTCTTTCATTCTTTGTGGCTCATCATTCTTAGTAACTCATACTCTCTGAGTACTCTTGTATAGTTTAGTATATATAGGTATACAAGATCAGACTAGTACTATAGTCTTGATCTCATCTACTCTAGGTAGTCCTGTACTCTTAGACTCACTCTATATACTCTACTCTTGTCTCACTCTCTCTCTCTGCCTGTTCTGCAAGTTCTGACTACATTCTAGTACTTACATTCTGTATTTCTGTTGTGTAAGATAGTTGTAGCCTGGGTCCTCTTACTAAGCCTTTAGGTCCCCTCTACACTGTTGCTGACATCAGATCAAGACTATCCATTACTACCCTACAACTCTCCTATGTTTCAAGCATTAGTACTTACTATTGTATCAATCTCTTTTCTTTGTCCTGACCCTTTTACATTTTTAAATTTTAAACTTTCTAAACCCTTTTAAACTTTTGCCACCCTTCTTCTATTCACTACCCCTTTTAGTTTAGTGCTGATTCCTTTGTAGTGTAAACATAGACCCTCCTACACCAACCACCACCCCTACTGTCCAGCCAGATTAGTAGTTACAAGCAGATCTAGCTTAATACATGTAAACCTCTATCTAAGAGGCCTTTACTAACTATATGCCCCTAGCCCCTTCAGAACCTGTTCCAGTTGTTCCAGAAGTTACAACCTGTTCTAGAAAGAAAGTGTATGTAGCCCACCCTTCAGACTTTAATAGGTAGTACTTTAAGGACTTCTAGTACCAAGTTGAACTATATGTGGCTACTACTTTGACTGATCTATTCTTAGATCTTAATTGTATCCTATTTGTCCTCTCCTTTATAAAGGAAGGCAATGTGACCACCTAGGCCTAGAACTGGATTGAAGGACATTAGATTGGAAGCCTGATCTGACTTTAGAACAACAAGTTGTATTTGGAATTCATAGGGCAGCTCTGTACTTTCTTTATCAATCTGAATAAGAAGTACAATACACAGAACAAGCTTGTGTCTCTGTAATAGGGCAAATGTTCTACTAATGCCTTCTTTCAGGAGTTTGATATCCTAGCCTGGAAGGCAGGATTTGTGCTCAGGTTTAATAATGTCCTTATTAGAATACTTGAAAAAGCTCTTTACTTAGAACTAGTTAATAAGATTCTCAGAATAACACTAGAACTGGTTACTTACACTGAGTAGAAGACACACACTATTTCCTTTGACTAAGCTGTAGCTCAGATGTACTAAGTCTGTACAGAATACTTACACATGTGTTCAGCTCTAACAGTTCTGAACCCTCAGATTGATCTGCTTGTAATTTATAATCAATCTGTTCTGATAAACATTAGAGAAGCCTAAAAGTAAGGAGCATACTTTGCCTGTAGAAAGTCAGGGCACCAAATTAAGGACTGTTTACAGAAGCAACAGTATATCTGTCAGGTCATTAGAGTAATAATGAGTGACAAGTAGGATTTGTAGTAAGAAGCCTTTTCTACAAATCTAGAAGTTACCTCAGAACTCTTAGACTCTGACTATGTACTCTAGGATTTTGTAGAGGCCTAACAGTAAA
>NW_006760923.1:0-3191 GCF_000271605.1 Fomitiporia mediterranea MF3/22
AAAGTAGTCTCCTTTATACACTTTGCTTATATAGATGGGAAAGTAATGAAGTCATAAACATGAGGACTACATGAGGACAACATGAGGAATACATGAGGCAATCTAGAACTTTGGTTGTAAGTTCTATGATTGAATACAAAAGCATAAAGATAAGGCTAGAAGTTAATAAGGATAATTGTCTCCTAAACTAAGTCTATTGAAGAAGACTTAGGGAAAGATCTAGAACATTAGTTGTCAGTTCTAGGGTGTACACAAGGCAGTCTAGAACTTTGGTTGTAAGTTCTAGGGGCAGTACAGAAGTACAGCCTTTTATATTACAGAAGTCATAAAGAGTCATTAGAAGTCATAATACTCCACCTTATGAGAAAAGTGTATTACAAACTAGTGTACAGGAAGTACAGGTCAAGTCAGACAGAGTCATAGGAACAATAGAGAGCTCTACTTCATGGGAAAAGTATTACACAGCTTACACAGCATAACTAGTCAGGAGGACTCATAAGGAGTCATTAGAAGTATGAGATAGAAGACATAACAATACAGTAAAGGAGTCATTAGAAGATTAATCTAGGATACAAGAAGACACAAACTAGTGTCAGCAGATTAATAGAAGACACAAACCAGTGTAGCATACAGTCTAAAGGATTAGCCAGCTCCACTTCATAAGAACAACAGTGAAGGGAGTTACTAAAGTCACTAGAGTAACATCACTCTAGCAAAAGGTATATAAGGAGGCCAGTTTGGCCCTCAAAGGATAGTTTTATCAACTTAAGTTACCTAGTACTTGGAAGTACTCTACTACCAACCTACTAGGCTACACTTGCAGCTTGACTAAAGTAGGACTCCTCTACCCTCTCACTATACAAGTCTACAAGTCTTACCCTTTATACTCTATTCTGTTACTATTCCTAAGGATTAGGACTAGTAAAGTGAGTATATCTTACAGTTGAGAGGGAAAACTTAAGGGGGGCACACATAGACAAGGGGTGAGGTGACAATTGACTGCTCAGTGTCTCTTGTCCTTATATTGTATGTATTCTAACTGAGACATTATAAAGTCATTGTCTTGTGGTTTGTCTATTGATGAACTAATCATCTCATAATACTCCCCTTCAAACTCTTACTAGTCTGAGTAAACTGGTAAGATGTTTGACTTGTGGTACATGTAGTGCTTTAGTTAATATGTCTGCTTGTTAATCATTTGTCTGTATGTATTTTGCATTTATGTACTCTAACTCAATGTAGCATTTAATAAAATCTTTCTTATGATCTAAATGCTTCATTTGTTCCAAATATTTGAGTTTGTCTAATGTAACCATTCATATAACAGCATTGTTATTACAATAGATATTAATTGGTGCATCAGAGACCTGCAGAATCTCTTCAGCTAAATGAGTAAGTGTGATTGCTTCCTGTGTTCCTCTTACAAGAGCTATTAATTCAGCTTCATACGTCAAATTTGCTACTAGTGTTTGTCTTTTACTTGACTATGAAACTAATGAATCACTCAAGTAAAATGTATATCCTGATATTGCATGATGCCCTTCTTGCATCATACTGTCTGCATCTGTATATCTGTTCAATATTGATTGATTTGTACTGCCAAGTTGGAGCCAGACATTGTTTGTAGTTTTTAAGTACATGTAACAATGTTTAAGTGCCAGATAATGCTTCATACCAGGGTTATTAAGGTATTTAGCTAACTGATTTGTTGCAAATGCTATATCTGGCCATGTACAGTCTACAATGTATCTAAGTGCACCAACTATGTTCATGTATAGTATATCAGACATTTGTTCTCTATTGTTATTGGTTTGCAATACTGTTTTTAATTGTGTACTAGGCTGTATAGGTGTTTGTACACTTTGTTTGTTTGTAAGTTTGTAACGTTCTATTATACTATTAATATAATGTGTCTGACACATCCTGATGAATCTATACTCTCTGTTGCATTGAATCTCTATACCAAGTAGCTAGTGTAATTTGCTACTGTCTGTATATTGTAAATAATGTACAATAGATTGTTTTATTATTGTAATAGTATTATTATTCATTACTGTAATAGTAATATTGTTGACATGTACAAATAATATGGCTACAGTTATTTCTTTCTTCTTTGTGAAGAATACAGTGTTATCATGTTTGGATTTTGTTAATCTGTATTTAAGTAGTATATTAGATAGTGTTTTATACTATCTTCTACCAGCTTGTTTTAATCTGTACAGCACTTTTTGTAATTGTAATATTTGTCCATTCTGTAATCCATCTATTAAGTTACCTGGAGGAGGTTTAACATATATTTCTTTGTCTTCTATCAATTGTCTATACAGATATGCTGATTTTATATCTATCTGATGTATTTCATAATTATTAGATGCTACCTATACTAAGGTAGACAAAACATAAACTCAACTAGCTGTGTGACACACATGATCTACCCTGAACTGTCTAAATCAGACACAAACTATGACAAGGAAACTTGTTCAACCACAGAGCTGAAATCCACAAAGTAGCACTATAGAATTGTTAGAATTATGCTTTTCTACAGAATGATGTAACAGATTTTCAAAAAAATAAAAAATGACCAAGTTATTTCCAAAAGACTATTTTTTGCTCTAAATGACCTGATTGTTATTTTGCCACACACAAAAAAAAATTCTGCAAATTCTTGTCAAATTTCACTACCCTCAGCTACAACATTATGACAAATACCTCCCATATACGGAAATTACGTAATATTATTAATACATCCTATAATTGTCTCAACAGAAAGCAGGCTTAGTGAGCCAGTAAGAGGTACTCATATCACATATACTGTTACAGAAAACTGTAGATAAGATGTAGATGTATATTTAACAAAAAAAAACTGATAATATTTTTTTTTGCCTTGCCCTCTCATAAATTTCGCCGCTAGGGTCCTTCCTAATTAGTTAAGCGAGTCCGTGACACGTTACTGTCACAGCTTGTCGAGTTTATCTTTCATCTACCTTAATATTAATCACACTGTAGATAGTCTAGCAGTAGGAGCAAATAAATCGTCCATATGATAGTCAAGGCTGTCAATCTGATAGTTTCCTTGAACTACTAATTATGCTTTGTATTTTTCTATGCTATTGTCAGTGTATTGCTTTATTTTATAGACAAATCATGTTCTGATGATGTTAATATTATTGTGTGGATTCATGATTTCCCAT
>NW_006760924.1:0-3189 GCF_000271605.1 Fomitiporia mediterranea MF3/22
GTTCCCTAGAGGAGTAGTGTTAATATCTCCTTAGTACTGTACAGAAGTTTAAGATTTAGAGTAATCACCTTAATCTCTAGTACTTCTGGGTGCCCTAGAAGCTTAACTACTACTAAGCCTACTGAATGTTAGAACTGTAGGACTATGACTTTGTGCTAACCTACAAACCTAGAATGTAAATGACAAAAGCTGATTTACTCTCAAGACAAGTAGGTCATGAAAGGGGGGAGAATGATAACAAAAATCTTGTTCTCCTAGACAATTCCTGTTTTGTGTCTAAGACAATCTAAGAGATCTGACTCGAATCTAAGGATGTTGACTTTGTCACTTACATACAGTAAGCTCTGAAACACATGTAGGACTGAGTCATAGTAAAGTAACTAGAGAAGCAGGCAAGGGATTAGGAGGAGGATAAGGATGGACAGGTTTACTAAGAAGGCTGACTGTATGTTCCAAAGGATCAGAAGCTGTAGGAGAACATTGTCTGAGCTCATTACAACAATCTGACTATAGAACATCCAGGCTAACACAAAATGTAGGAACTCATTACTCAGAACTACTAGTAGTCTAGAATGTAGAGGGAAATCCTAAAGTATGTAACTGGTTACAATATGTACTAACAGACTAAGGCCTACCAGACAAGGGTTCAGGCTCCCCTACATCTGTATCAGATCCTAAATCACTCTTAGGAAGAAGTCTTGGTAGATCTGATTAGTAAGCTACCCAAGTCTCAGGGTTACAACACTATCTGTGTGATTGTCAACTGATTCTCTAAGCAAGTCCACACAGTTCTGACCTGAACAGAACTCACTTCTAAAGGTATAGTGTGTATTTATTAGGATCATGTCTTCTGGTTGTACAGACTCCCTTAGAAGCTCATTCATAATTGTAGACTACAATTTGAGTCAAAATTCATGTAGGACTTGTATGTACTTCTCAGAATTCAAGGGAACCCTTCTACTACCTATCACCTACAGACTGACAGTCAAACTGAGTGAGTCAATCAGGAGATTGAGCTCTACCTCTAGATGTTCATCAATCATTAGTAATCAGATTGGTTAGAATGGTTAGCTCTGGCAGAATTTGTACACAATAACTAGCAACACTCTACAACAGGACAGTCCCTGTTCTTCCTTAATCATGAGAGACATCTGTACTAGGGGACAGTTCTAAACTAGAATAGTAGTTCTGAATCTGTAACAGACTTTGTAGAACAGATACACAGAACCAGGGAGGACACATGAGCTCTTTTGGAAAAGGTAGTATAGGTTATAAAGCAGAACTATGATTGGAAGAGGTCTACAGCTAAGGATTACCAGCCTGGTGACAAAGTTATGCTAGAAGCTACTAACCTGACCACAAATCACCTAATGAAGAAGTTGGACAACAAGTGCTTCAGACCCTTCATTATTGAAAAGAAGGTCAGCACCTCTGCCTACAAACTCTAACTTCCAGCAACATAGAAGCACATACACCTAGTGTTCAACAAGGTTCTACTGTCTCAGTACTATGATCCAGGTTTTCCTTTGTAACAAAGACCCCTACTGTCTCTACCAGAACTCATTAGTTCCAAACCAGAATACAAAGTAGAGTACATAGCAGATACTAAGCTAGTGTGTAGAAAGCTCAAGTTCCTTATCTACTAGAAGGGATACCTAGTTGAAGAACACACTTGAGAACCTGCTGAGAATCTCACCCATACTACTAAGGCAATCTAAGACTTCTATCAACTTCATCCAGGTGCTCTACATCAACTCTACCTTACAGATTTCTAAACCCTACTGTTCTAACCTGTACCTGAGCTACTGACTGAGCCTAATGTTCACCAATCAGGACAATTGGTTTTAGAGGAGGGGTGATGTTACAATTCTCTACTCTCTTACCTTCAGTTCTAAGGGTTCTGCACTCTTCTGTACTAGAACTTAGGACTTCTGTCCCTCAGGAGTACTGTCTATAAACTATATGTGTACTGACTCTTACTACTACCCTTCCTTACTTTATCATTCCATTCCTTTGACCACTCCTTCATTCTCTGTTCATTCTATAGTCTCTTACCCTTTATCCATCCCTTCATTCTTTATACCTTTATCTCTGACATTCCTTTCTTTCATTCTTCATAGCTTATCATTCTTAGTAGCTCATACTCCCTGAGTACTCTTGTATAGTTTAGTATATATAGGTGTACAAGGTTAGACTGGTCCTGTAGTCTTGATCTTGTCTACTCCAGGTAGTCCTGTACTCTTAGGCTCACTCTATATACTCTACTCTTGTCTTACTCTCTCTCTCTGCCTGTTCTGCAAGTTCTGACTATGTTCTAGTACTTGTGTTCTGTATTTCTGTTGTGTAGGATAGTTGTAGCCTGGGTCCCCTTGCTGAGCCTTTAGGTCCCCTCTATACTGTCACTGACAGTAAAGGTAACTACAGTTTAGAACTGGCTACAACCTTAGAACCTAAAACAGGTCTAAGTATTCTTTAGGTTTGTAAACTACTACTAATGCTTCATTCAAGACTTTAGTACTATCACCTAGCCCCTTTATAATCTCACTAGCAAAGATGTTCCTTAGTAATAGGATAATCAGTAGTAGTCTGTGTTTGAGTCCCTCAAGTAGGCTATTACTAGTAAGCCTGTATTAGTAGTTCTAACAGTTGTAAACAAGTTCTAAGTTGAAGCCAACTCTTCTGACTTTGTGAATAGAGTAGTACTGTCCTAGTTCATTGATAGAAAGTAGTGTCTAATAGTGTTCTGATTGGAATCCCTCTCTGTAACAGAACAGAACTACTCTATCTATAACAAGGAACTCCTTACAATTGTCTGTTCCCTAGAGGAGTAGTGTTAATATCTCCTTAGTACTGTACAGAAGTTTAAGATTTAGAGTGATCACCTTAATCTCTAGTACTTCTGAGTGCCTCAGAAGCTCAACTACTATCAAGCCTACTAGATGTTAGAACTGTAAGACTACAACTTTGTACTAACCTACAAACTTAGAACACAAATGACAAAAGCCAATTTACTCTCAAGACAAGCAGGTTATAAAAGGGGGGAGAATGATAACAAAAATCTTGTTCTCCTAAACAATTCCTGTTTCACATCTGAGATGATTCAAGAGATCCAACTCAAATCTAAGGATGTTGACTTTGTCACCTGTATATAGTAAGCTCTGAGACACACACAAGACTGGAGTCATAGTA
>NW_006760925.1:0-3188 GCF_000271605.1 Fomitiporia mediterranea MF3/22
ATAAGTTAACCAATACTTTAGAAGACAATAATTACTTGGATTTGGATCTTATAACAGACATTACAATGGATCCATCATCTTCTATGTCACAAATACAATCTATAGCTATTCAGATACATTATCCAGACAATAGTTACAAGTCTACAACTCAGAAGAATGAGAATTATGATTCATTAGCTGGTTACAATACTATTTTGCAAGTATTTAGTCTAGAACAATCAGATTTGAAGCTACAAACCTCTTCTGACACTTCAGAATTGAAGATTCCCCTCGTAAATGCTGAACTTAGAAAGAGAAATCAGAGGAGAATGAGATCAATCTACAGAAATGGCAATTTCTACAGTGAATACAATGATACAGTATGTTTTAGAATTACTAGATGTCTTATGGAAGGAATTCTGTACTGTTTTGACTGGAAATGCAACAGGAGACTCCAGAATAAGTATCTACACAATTGATTCTATGTTTTCAGAAGTACAGATATGCAGTTTACAATCATTAACAATTGGGAGAATGGAAATGAGTACACATTACCTGTTAAGATTACTTTTCTGAACAGATTTAATGTTAGAGGATAGTATTCTCTACTCAGACAAGCTCAATATTCAGCCAAATACGTTTACAATCATTAGGAACTATTAGAGATAGAGGATATCTTTAATCCTGAATTGTTTGAGCCAATGTATTCAGTTGCAAGCATGGAAAACATTGACTTGTGTCCCATATCTGGAAATAGAGCATATATGCATGATTTACCTGTACAAATCCACACTATGACTACTAACTTTAATGATTTTAATACAATTGAGCATACTACAGCTTATACTAAGGACTTTAAGAGATCAATACCATGTCCTATCATAATTATGATCAAAATCAATAGAGAATTAGTGAGAGCATTAATTGATTCAGGATCATTAGCAGATTTCATGTCCACCAAGTTTGCAGACTAAATAGGCGTCAGGAAACTTGCATTAGCCAAACCTTTACCTATACAATTGGTAGTACAAGGCTCTAGATCGAAAGTAAACTATTGTACCAATGCTAGAATACAATACAGAGAGATAAACACAATACAGCACTTTGATATCATGAATTTGGATAACTATGATATTATACTAGGAACACTGTTCCTCTTCCAACACAGGATTTCTATTGGTTTCAACAAGTCTAGACTATGGATTAAAAGCGTAATACCTCTACTAATAACAGGAGAACAAGTCACAGTTGTTTCATCAAAGGTTATTGATACTTATGATTGAGAAATTGACAAATGCAGACAAGAAATCAAGCAATATACTGTGGATTTGTTCAAAGACACTTCAGAAACGCCTCTACCACCTCTCAGAGCCATTAATCATAGTATACCACTCCTAGATGAGGATAAGAAATACAAGTTCTGTAGGGCAACTTGTCTGGATCCTTTGAGAGAGCAATGGCAAAACAAGAGAAAGGACTATATTCAATCAGGAAGATGGAAAGTAGTTACAGGATCAAACACAATGCTTATGCTACTACTTCAAAAGCTTAGAAAGACCAAGGAAGACCCTATACAATTGAGAACTGTCATTGATCTTAGAGAGCACAACAAGAATACCAAGAAACTATCATCTCCTTTACCAGATATTGAATCAGTATTAAGGAGAGTTGCTTCCAAGAAGTATAAATTGCTCATTGATAGCAAAGACACGTATGAACAGATTAGAATAATCCCTGAGCATGTAAACAGATCGATATTCAACACTCTGGATAGAACAATGGTTAGTGAAGTAATACAATTAGGTGATTGTAATAGTAGTGCCACCTATCAAGCATTAATGAACCACATTTTCCAGCCTTACTTGGGTGACTGGATAGATATCTACTTAGATGACTTAGTGATTTATTCAGACACGATTGAGGATCATATGTGACATCTCAGAACTGTCATTGATATATTGTGCAAGGAGAAATTCTACCTCAGTAAACATAAGATGTAATTGTTCCAGAAAGAATTGAAGATACTAGGCCAAATTATCAATGATCAAGACATTAGAATGGACCCTCATAAAGTCGATTCTATTCAACAATGGAAAGTACCTACTAATAAAGATTTGTTACAAGGTTTCTTAGGATCAGTAGAGTATTTAGCACCCAATATACCTCAGTTACACATTTCTACAGGTATTTTATCAAAGATTGCAGGAGAAACTGTATTTTTCAGATGGACATTCACTGAACAGCAAGCATTTGATCAAATAGTAAAGCTAGTATCAGATTTCAGGCATAATCACAGGATAGTATTGGACTATAGTAAGAATGCACTACCTATCAACATTGTTACAGACACTTTAGCTTCAGGAATTGGAGGAATAGTCAGCCAAGGTCATGATTAGAAAGATTCCAAGATAGTAGTGTTTTTCTTAGTGAAATTAAACCCTACACAACAGAATTACCCAGTACACAATGTAGAATTACTAGCAGGAGTAGAAACTATGCTAAGACACAAGAATCTACTACAAGGAATGCATTTCTTTTGGTATACTGATCACAGAGTGTTAGAACACATTCTAAGGCAACCAGTATTAAGTGGAAGACAAGCCAGATGGCTAGAGAAGATACTAGACTTCAATTTCACTGTAAAATACATTCCAGGCACTATAAACATTCTTACAGACACATTATCACACATATACTCAGGAGATTTACTAGGAACAACTTAATCTCAGCAAGAATATACATTGCAACTTGATGACAATGATCTATCAAGGATTAATCAAGTCAGGAATAACATTTCACAGCTGTTAGAGATACAGGATACTGTATATATTGAGGCTAGACTAGTAGTAGTAAGGAAAACTTCACCTTGAGGATCAATTGCAAGTCAACTACACAGTAGAAAGGCTAGATTAATTACCAGACATGCTAGAAACTCACAGACAGACCTCCAAACGGAGGGCAGGCCTGCTACAAGGACTAGAAGCCAGTTTACAATACTAGAGAACATAGAGTGAGATCAGGAAACAGATACACACAGTGAGGTATTAGAAACACTGCCTTAGGACACTGAACAATTGGATTTGTATGAAATAAATTCACCTGCAAACGTACCAGACACTGGAAGTAATACACAAGGATACAGACATTCAGACATATATTAGATCGGAAATAATGATCAGACGTCCAGTACTAAAGAACACTACTGATCA
>NW_006760926.1:0-3188 GCF_000271605.1 Fomitiporia mediterranea MF3/22
AAAAGGTCATTTGTAGATAGTAATAGACGTTTTGTAATGTTATAACACTTTTTTCTCATATATTCTTCGGGATTTCAATACACATAGATCCAGCTCAATTAAGAGTCATTGTTGACCTATTTGCAATAGTTACGATTGTAGGAGTTATGTTGTGTACATCCGTTAATCGAAATAGATAAGGAGTAGCATGTATTAATGCACTGGAATTGAGTAAATCCATTGTTTGTGTATAGGATTTCTTGTTAGCTATGATTGTATTTGTAAATACGTTGGTACATACCCAGGAAACGTATTGTTCGAATTGTTTGTCCTGGTTGCTTGGAATAAGAGTGTAGGCATTATTGTTCATTTCAATGTTGCCTTCTTTTAATTCAACATTGTTTTCGTTTGGGTTTTCAATAATAAATGTGTTCATTGTGTTTTCTGCAGTTTGATTCGTTTTATACACAATGTTAGCCTGATGTTTGGTGTGTGCAAGCTTTGTAGCTTCAGTAGGAGGTTTGCAGTATTCCTTAGAGAAATGTCCTGTTTTTCTGTAATTGAAACATTTCACTTTTGTTGGATTGAATGGATTTGGCAGATTGAATTTCCTCTGCTTATTGGCTTTATACATTGTATTAATGTGTGCATTATTCTTTGTCCAATCATTGGAATCTTGTACTTGTTTAGCACAGTAATTGTTGTAGGCATTCTGTAATGCAAGGATTAGTTGCTTTGGTTCAACTTTCTTATGTTCATTAACTGGTTTGCCTTTGTTTTGGGCATCAGTAGATTGTATTATTGTATTTACTACGTGTGTATATTACTCAGGAGTAGCAAGCAATATTGCTGCTTTGTATGTAGAGTTGTGTGGTGGATCACTGTTAGCAGACAGAGTTGTATATGCTTCCTCAAGTCTGTCTAATGTATGTCCAAAATGTTTTACATGGTCTCTACAAATAAACAGTGCTGATTCATTGATAGCCTTTTTACATACTGTCTGGGGGTTAAAGCATTCTTCAAGCACTTTCATTAACTGAGGGATAGACATATTGAAATGTATATAGTTTGCCAATATTGTGTTGGCAATGTTATTGACTATGCATACATGAATGGCCTTAGCCATCTCTCTCTCAGCTTCGTTCTGTGGTTCATCCTTTAGTAAGTGTTTGAAGCACATAGCTGCAACACTAGAAACAATGCAGTAGTGCCACATCTTGTAGTTTGCTTCAGTCTTAAGCATTGTGATGTTTTGACCAAAGTATTTGGGTACATTGGCTGGTTTACAGTGTGTATCCATACATGGGGGAACCATGATGCAAATGTGTGCGAATGTATGCAAGTAAAGAGTTTAGAGTGTACAGTGGATGTGTGTATACAGGGAGCTCAAGGCTCATAACCTGTTGAGAGGGAGAACTTAAGGGGGGCACACATAGACAAGGGGTGAGGTAACAATTGACTGCTCAGTGTCTCTCATCCTTATATTGTATGTATTCTAACTGAGACATTATGAAGTCATCGTCTCATGGTTCGTCCGTTGATGAACTAATCATCTCATAATAGTACTCTTGTGTAGTTTAGTATATATAAGTGTACAAGATCAGACTGGTCCTGTAGTCTTGATCTTGTCTACTCTAGGTAGTCCTGTACTCTTAGGCTCACTCTATATACTCTACTCTTGTCTCACTCTCTCTCTCTGCCTGTTCTGCCTGTTCTGACTACATTCCAGTGCTTGTGTTCTGTATTTCTGTTGTGTAGGATAGTTGTAGCCTGGGTCCCCTTGCTGAGCCTTTGGGTCCCCTCTACACTGTTGCTGACAATCAACTAGTATAAGTTTGAGGAGTAGTGTTAACATTTATTTTGAATAAATGTGTCTAATGTCTCAGTATGTGTATACATACATTATACAGTACAGAACAGTCTCATTAGTATGTGTTATTATACTGAGACATTAACTGAGACATGTAACCAAAACATTTGAGACTACATAGTATATAAACTACCTAATACATTGACTGTAAAGCTATCTGAGTAATGGCAGAGTCTACTAAACCCTTACTAGTGTGACTTACCTCTAAGCTACTGCCAGAGCACAACACTGGGTCTATTACTGCTTTTACATAGACTAACACTCTCAATACTTGAATGTCATTCCTTATACACAGGGCTCACATCTTCTGTAGTTCTCAATCCCCTCAGCTTATAGATAGTTATTACTTTAGACACAGACATATGTATATAAGGGATAAGTACCTTGATAAACACAGTACATCCTATACCCACAATAAACACTCTAGCAGATCTGTGAGCCTGAGACAACATGGTTGAGGATGAAGTTCAAGCTGTGGAAATACACATCTGATCAATACTGTTCTAGCTATGTTTGAAAGCCAGAGATGACCACACAATCCTGCAGGTAACTGATCACTATAGTCAGAGCTTACTACTAAGTACTAGCTAGAGATCATACTCACATATTCTTCGGTTGCCAGACCAGATGACAATGATTATTGAGCTTAAACCAAGCTTTGACTGTCAGATAGTTACATCCAGGATAGCATAGAAAATACATGGAAAGCATACACAACAAGCAACAGAGGAACATACAAATGGTACAAAAGAAGAAAGTGTTTGGATCAATACATGGTAGAATCCTGTAATCTCCACCTCCTCAATGGTCCCAGCCACCAAATCGACCAGTTTTCTCGCGACGTCGGTGGTGGAGGTGCGCGTCGCCTCTGCCCACCCCTCGATGGCCTCCTCTCCCTTCATGCCTCCTCCCTGTCCAAGTCATCTTCGTTATGCGTCTGAGTGTGCGAGGCCAAGTCCTCTCGATCTTGTATTTCTGCCAACTCATTCTCCCTCCTCTCCCTCTCTCTCAATCCAAAGCTTCCAAGTCCCCACCCAACAACGTCCGTATCTGCAGCTTCTGGTGATGTACCGGACGTTCTTGCAGCAGCAGCCACCTCGTTTCCATATACTGCCCGTCTTAAGCGCATACGTTCGAGTGCTTGACTATGTGCTGCAGCAAGATGCGCTCTGTGTAGAAGGTGGTAGAAGTGCGAGAGTGCGAGCATGGGAGGTGTTGTGCGAAGTCGGGACAGTATATTACTCGGCCCAGCCTCCGTCGTCGTCGGTGAGCTCGCCGTAGTTGACGCAGACGATGCTTCCACAGCTTGGGTTATGTTGGCTCCTCTTGAATGATCCGT
>NW_006760927.1:0-3186 GCF_000271605.1 Fomitiporia mediterranea MF3/22
TTGTTCTGAGCTCAATTCTCAACATATTAACATGAAACTTGTTGTAAACTACTCTAATACACTTATATTTAATTTATGAATACAGTTTGAGGTCAAGAATAATTTATTGAGTGTGGGGGGGAATAAAGTAAAATAGTTAGTTTTACACATTTTAGCCCTCTCTCAGTAAAGCAGAATAAGTAATCTATTCACAAAAAATTGACTATGTAAATTAAGTATTAATGCATCCAACTAGAATAAACAGTTTTCCAAGCTTATATATCTAGTTTTGATTCAGAGAAAAAATAAAAATGAGTGTTACATAGAAAATTCACATTTTGTACTGTATCTCAGCCAAGTTTTACTCAATTCTCTCCTTTTTTGTTGGAATATGAAAGATATTTTATATTAATGAATTTAGCAACTTAAATCACACAAAATGGTTGAGTATTGATTGAGTTATAGTAAATTTTGTATTCTGACATGTTTAGTGTGACAAAATGTCACAAAACGCGTCAGTGCCAGGTATTTTGAAAACAGCTGTAATAAACAAGGAATAGAAATACACAGTAGAAAACATACTAGATAGTAGGAAGAGGAGGAACAAATATTAATATTTGATCAAATGGTTAGACTATCCAGACATAGACAATACTTAGGAACCATTTGGAAAAGGATTAACTAATTCAGTAAAGTTAATCAGGGAATTTCACATTAATCATCCAAAAGTAGTAAAACCTCTACATTTAGAAAACTGGTTGACAAAGAGACTAGGGTATGGTTTACTAATAAGTAAAAGAATACTAGTTAAAGAACAGGATACAGGAGACATAATTCTACAAGAAGAACAAATGTGGAAAGAGTGAATGAAAAGGAAATCAGAGTCTTCAGAATACTTTAGTATTCTAGCTTCAGATTCAAGTACAAAAGAAATAAGGGAAGGGTTGGAAAAACTTTAGCTGAATAACAAACCTACTATAGAGAACTAACTACTAATAAGAAAAAGGAGACAAATAAGTAACTATAAAAGATGGCAACCTCAGAAAAGGATAAAAAGTACTTAGAATACAGAAGAATCTGAAGAAGACAATAGTACATACTATATAAAAATACTACAATTAGAAGAGGAACATACTAATTGTGAGGAAGAGTATAGGAAAATGAAGGAACACAGTACTATACTAGGAAATTCTATCATATAACAACTTGTAAGACAATAACAGATACAACTACAATTCATACAAGAAGACATAAACAATATTCTGAATCCAGACAGAATACTAAGAGCTCTTATTGAAGAAATAAGACAGAAGTACATAAAGAAGTATGAAGAAGTAGAAGCTGTCAACAAATTATGAGTAAGAAGGACATAGGAAATAATTATGAGTACTTACTTTTTGAAAGCAAAAAGTAAAGAAGATAAAATCTTCTTAAAGGAAACTATTAAAAAGGGAATAACTCCTCTAGGAGGAGATAACAGACTCTGAATATAATAAAAAGTATAATAGGATAAAGTCCTGAATATAACATTAAACTATTCCTATAATAAGGAAACTGTAGTATAAGGTCCTGAATAAGACACTAAACTGTTCCTATAATACATCTAAAGGTACTAGATTATTATAGTATAGGGTCCTGAATATGACATTAAACTATTCCTACAAGAATTCTAAAGTATAAGAATATTATAGTATGGTAACTCTTAACTGAGTGAGTAATGTCCTAAACAAGACATTAAACTATTCTTATAACAAATCTGAAGTACTAGATTGTTATAATAACATGATTTGAGTAAATCAGAAAATTACTCCTAATACAAGAATTAAAAGGGTATTAGTATATTATATGTCTTCTCCACATTCACAAAAGACATATAATAAGTGCTCTACACACCCCTTCTGAACAGAAGTAAAACTAAAGGGGATAACTAAACTGGAAACCACAAACAAGAGGGAATGACTTCCTACTAGTTAAATTTAGTCTTTAAGGTACACTATTTTAGTCAGAGAGTCTGAATACTAGTCAAACTAGAGCTAGCTAGTAAAGAACTGGGAGGCAGAGAACACATCAGTCTATATTACAGACTGACACTGAAAGAAGAATTATAGTAACTAAGGTAAAGGTAGAAGCCCTTTTAATAAGTTAACTAGTTATAACTGTTAAAAGGAAAACTATACTCACAAGTGTGGCTCTCACTTTTCAGCCATAAAAGTAAGCTGTAAAAGCTGAAATAAAAGGAAAAAGCATTTATATTCACTTTAATATAGAATAAAAAAGAGGCAGACTATAAAAGGAAAAGTATCTAAAGGAAAAGATACTAGTACAGGACATACAAGACAAAGGAAAAGAAGGGGGGGAAGGACACAAATCCTACCCAAAATTAAATCCCAACCTAATCAATTATAAAGTAAGTATTTTACAATAGTAGTAATACTGTTTAAGAAAGTATTACTTAGGAGGGACTAAATGTTAGGAATTGTAAAATACAGTAACTAAGTTTGGAAAGCCTAACTTAAGACTTGAAACTAAGTAGTTTATAAACAAAACTCTATTAGTTACAAGTCTAAAGATTGGCCAGATCCCTAGGCTACCTTTGTTGTCCTACTTAGTAAGAACTCTAGCTCAGTATTATAAACCTCTAATCATTACTAATGAGTGATCAATCTATTAGCAGAGAGAGGGGACAGGAAGGAGTAAGTACTAAGTCAGTTAGGAAAAGGTAACAAAACCTGTAAACAAGGTCTCTATCTCTCTAAGGTTACTGTTGTTTTCATAAATATTGTCACACATGTGATTCGTGATTTTCGTCACACTAAGTACACTCAAATACAAAATCTACTATAACTCAACTAATACTTAACCAAATTACATGATCTAAGTTGTAAAAATTATACTTTTAAAGTATCTTTCATATTCCAGAAACAATAAAGTAAAATGAGCAAAAATTGAGTAAGATACAACACAATATGTGAGTTTTCCCTATATTTCATGTATATGAGTTTTCCTGGCCCTCAAACTGATTGTACAATACTATAAACTAGTCTAAGTGAAGAATATAACTTCATTGTTAATTTACATATTGAATTCTAACTAGGATACAGAATATACATATAAGTATAATACATATTTAAGTTTGCTAAAATTGAGCATTTCCCCCCAACCTCTCTACACTCAGGGAAGGTTCTTCTGAGTATTATTTATGTTTGT
>NW_006760928.1:0-3185 GCF_000271605.1 Fomitiporia mediterranea MF3/22
ATTCGTAGTAACTACGTTTATAACTTGATAGTAGTTAATAATAATATTATTAGCATTGTAGTAATGCATTGTTTGTTCTGTGTACTGTCTGTTCTGAATGTTATCCACTTTGTGTTAAGTTCGTCCAATGTTATATTAATTAATTATATTTAATTAGTTTGTTCGTTTGTAATATACTGTTCAATAACAGCATTGTTATCACAATAGATCATTTGTAAATGTTATTAAATAATTTATAAATGCTTCAGAGACCTGCAGAATCTTGTTAGCATGTGTAGGTATGTATATGTGCATATTTAAATCATAAATGCAATTGCTCGTTTCGTTTTATTGTTTGTTATTCAGTCATATTGTTTGTTATTAAGTTTGTTTGAGTACTCTAGTAATTTCCTTTTTACTTTGCTGTGAAACTAATGAATCATGCTAGTAAAATGTATATTCAATGTTACAATAATATCCTTCTTTAATCATTACTGTCTGTGTTCATCTATGTTTGTATATGTGTTAAGCATTCAGCAATAACTGATTTATGTCTTCAGATTGAAGCATTGCATCAATTGTATATTGTAATATTAATAATAATATCTGTTTTTGCCAGATTACTTCATTCTGAGATCAATGAGGTTTTATGCTAACAAATATTTGTTGCATAGATGTTATGTCTGGCTGTAGGCATCTTGCTATGTGTCTAGGTGCATTGTGTATGTATTGTATCATGAATGTATTGTTCGTTTGTTTGCTTTACATTATTGTTTATACATATGTATTAATTTATTAACATTATGTTTGTTTATTGATTGTTTCTGATGCATCCTGAGTAACTATGCAATTTGTTGTGTTGTTTCTTTAATAGCCAACATAGTTATCTGTTGTAAATCATTTCTATTGTGTGTTCGTATTATTTATTATTAACAATGTTATTGTGAATTGTTGCAATTGTAGTATTGTGTATATATATGTGTATGTTATGGCTATTGTTCTTTGCTTTTTCTTTTTGCAAAGAATGATGTATTGTAACACAATCTGTATATAAGTGATATATCAGATTATGTTTACTATAATTGTCTCCTAGCATTCTTTAGTTAATCTAGTGCTATGCACAATTGTAGTATTTGTTCAATGTTTTATTTGTTAATTGGTTTGCTAGGTAAAACGTTTTATATATTGGTTTTATTTATTTTATTTGAATCATTGTATAGATATTCTTATTAGTATCTATCTGATGTATTTCATAGTATTATAATGCTGTTCATGCTTGTATTAATTGTACAGTGAGGGCAAATTAATTGTTTGTACAAGAATCAATTTAATAGTTTTATTTAATTATATGTATGTACTCCATACTTGTTTATATAGTTATTATCTGTATATCATTCATTGTAGTTGCAAATTATATCACAATTATATTTGTATTATCATATAGATATATTATTTATTGTTTTATGTATGTTCTGAAGTATTATTTTCATTATTCATCACTTTTATCCATGAACTATAGTCTGAATTGATGAATTCTTTTGTTATATGATGTGATAATTGTCTATATATTATTTATTTTCGTATTAAACACTGTTAAGTTAATTATATTATCATATTAATATTATTTGCCAAGTATGAGCATTTGTTTCATAGTAGAATCATTATTTATTTAATGTTGAAGTTCAATCAGGCATTGTGTTGACTTCTGTTATTTAGTTCTGATTAACATAGTTTTGCTTCATACTGAATGATTTACCTTTATGATCTGTTATGTCTGTCTGTAACTTCTATTGCTTAGTCAGTGCTTAATCCATGCATTTTGTTATTCTATTTTTTGTAGTGTCTGTAACATTATACTTTCTGTTCCATTGTTTATATTTAGTTATTAATTGTTTGTGCATATTATCCATTTTCTCCCCTTCAATTCAAGAAGGTATTTCTTCAAAGAATTGGATATTTCTTTAATGTTTATTAATCATTGTTATAATATAATATTTATATATAATAATTGTAATTGCTTTCATAGTTTGATTTCTAATTATTAGTATTTTAAAGTAGTGTGTAACATTTGTTATGTTGTATAATAAGTAATTTAAGTAGTATTACTATTATATCTTTGTTACTGTTAACGTTTGTCAACTTATATAATGTGTATTTTGTTTGTTATAGTAGATAAGTACACATTATGTATAATATACAAGTTTTGTTTGCACTTGTTATCCTTTATTAATAATCATTTGTAATTATGAATGAATATTTTGTTTTTGTGTTAGAAACATATAGTAATTTGTTTGTTTCTGTATAATATTTGTTTAATAACATTATAATTATTATTTATGTAGTGCTTTTAGTAAATGCACTGAGTTCTATTAAGTATGCTTGTGTCTGTTATTGCCTATTTTATATTATATTGTCTGAGATAATGGCTTAAACATTTTATTAATTTATTTAATCATATTATATTATGATTGTTTTCGATTGTAATTATTATAATAATGTGTTTGTAATAATTATATTTGTATTATTTGTTGTAATAGCCTTATCAGCTTAATACTTTGCTCCTACAAGCTACATTGTCACAATGTAAATTTAATAATTGTTTGTTAAGGTATATACACTGTACAGTTGATGTTACTATTGCAACTTCGAAATTTATTATATAATCAGCTGCTGTGATAACACGTTCTGTGTAATTAAGTTGTATTGATACATTGTTTCGAGTATATTAGAGATATAATTCTTTCATTCGTCATTAGTATGCATTTACACAATTGTATTAATGTGTAAAGTAGTATCATTTGTTTAATAATTATAATTTTGCACTTGTCTTGTGCTGTAATCAGTATTTATACATTATAACATTATTCTTTTGTGTGTAGTTAGTTTATACACTCTGTAGCATTGTTTTTTGGTTTGTAGTTATTCATTATACTTTTGTATATCTGTACTTGTCTGTATATCTTAGATATACATATTATATTTGGTATCCAATAAGTAATTGCAATATCTGACATGTAACCACTGAATCCAATATGTTACATATAATTGCTTGACAATAATATGCATTAGTTATTATATTGTTCTGTATTCGTTCCTTAGTTCTATCTGTATTATTATCATTATTATTGTTATTATTATTGTTATTATAGTGTCTGCAATTGTATTATTGTTTATAATACATGTTAAATACTTTATTTATTTGTATT
>NW_006760929.1:0-3183 GCF_000271605.1 Fomitiporia mediterranea MF3/22
ATCAATCCATTAGTAGAGAGAGGGGACAGGAAGGAGTAGGTACTAAGTCAGTTAGGAAAAGGTAACAAAACCTGAAGACAAGGTCTTTATCTCTCTAAGGTTAAACACATACTCTAGCACAGTATTACTTAATAACCTCAACCAAAGACAAGTCATTTAGAATGCTTGTATGGAGAGAGGATCTAGAAAGAGTATAGTGTCCAGAGCAAGAAGTATAAAGGAAAAGACTAGGAGAAAACCTGAAGAGATAAAAGGAAAATATTATACTTACTTAGGGAGAAACTACATAGCTAGCTAGGAACACTTTGTACAAAGACAAAGGACTATTAAAGCTAGTAAAGAGCCAGAGCCAATACTCTAAAGCTCTATACTTGAGGAGGACTAGTACTAGTGTTGATCTCAAGTACTAGTTAAGGTAGAAGAGGTCAGTTGAGTCTGTAAGGTACAGACACTAAGAGGGGTCAAGAGTGAGAAGGAATAGGTAGATCTGAGCAGAACATACAAGTTCCAAAGGTGACAATTAACAAGACAAGAGTAGTACAGAACAATGAAGCTACACTTCAGAATAAGGCAATATGAGACAAGACAAGGCAAGATGGAATGTTTACTAAGGAGACTGTCAAACTACACACTAAGAGTTGTAATAGAGAGTAACTTGATTGCTAGAAAGTACAAATTACATGAGGGTATTTATAGAAATTATGAGTCCTTTGTAGCTACTAGTCCTTTGTGAACAACTCTACTACTGTCTCCTTTGTATCAACCTATTTAGGACTCTGGATCTGAGTCCCCTTTGTATTAATCAACTAGCTGTTCAAAGGCTCAGAGTCTTGCCTTTGTGAATCAGAACTAGAGTCCAGAACCCAACTAGTCTGAATTGAGCAACCAAGACTATTGTGTAGGTAATGATGACATAATCAAAGGATTGCTGATGTGAGAATGATACAACTTTGATACAACTGAGCCCTTCCAATCAGAATGTATCAGAATGTATGTGTTGTGTAAGTATAACATCTCCTGAGTGTTTTAGAATGTGACTGTCCCTAGTCACACCTGAGAGTGTAAATTTGCAAACTGGTACACTTTATGTTTCAATCTTCTGCTTCTTTTCAAGTTTGTCCTTCTTCTTCAATCATGTTGTTGTTGTAAGAAGTGAATCAGGTCTATAACTGAGTGTAGACCCTTGTCTAAAGGATGCAGGAGTTACTATAGTATACAAGGATGGTGGATTGGCTATTAGTAGTAACAGAGTAGAGGGCAGAACTGGTGTGGTTACAGGTAAGTACTTGGACATTACATTGTCTTTAGGTCTTCTTACAAGACACTGTAGGCTGATTAGGATACACTCACTGTATCAAGTGTGTAGGCCAGCTTTGTACTTGCTACACTATAGTAGCTCATGCTTCAACTTGAAACATAGGTGTTGTGAATCAATACAGAGTACAGTAGCTACAAGGATGCTCTGATTGGCAAACCACTTTGAGAGTATAAAGATACTATGACTGTTAATGAACCAAGTATTACTCCTCTGACAAAGCAGGTAGTAGAGGTCATAGTTCTAAGACTGTCTAATATAGTTAGGCATACTGTTCAGAATGCTGAGACAAGTGCTCCTATGAGTGAGCCAGACATTCTGTAGGGTTTCAAGCTAGAGTATGAGTTGTCTGTATACTGAGCACACAAGCAGGATCAAACACTAGATAACAAGAGGTTGGACACACTCCTTTGTGAGTAGTAAGGAGTACTACCAGGCTGTCAGAATAATGAGGAGGACAACTTAAGTAGTATGTAGTCCCTTCTTCACTTGTTAACAATTTGTGTTAGGAATTGTAAAATACAGTAACTAAGTTTGGAAAAGCTTAACTTAAGACTTAGGACTGAGTAGTTTATATACAAAACCCTATTAGTCACAAGTTTAGAGATTGGCCAGATCAACTAGGCTACCTTTGTTGTCCTGCTTAGTAAGAACTCTAGCTCAGCATTATTAACCTCTAATCATTACTAATAGGTGATCAATCCATCAGCAGAGAGAGGGGACAGGAAGGAGTAGGTACTAAGTCAGTTAGGAAAAGGTAACAAAATCTAAGGACAAGGTCTTTATCTCTCTAAGGTTAAACACATACTCTAGCACAGTATTACTTGATAACCTTAACTAAAGACAAGTTATTTAGAATGCTTGTATGGAGAGAGGATCTGGAAAGAGTATAGTGTCCAGAGTAAGAAGTATAAAGGAAAAGACTAGGAGAAAACCTGAAGAGATAAAAGGAAAATATTATACTTACTTACTACATAACTAGCTAGGAATGCTTTGTACAAAGACAAAGGACCATTAAAGCTAGGAAAGAGCCAGAGCCAATACTCTAAAGCTCTATACTTGAGGAGGACTAGTACTAGTGAAGGAAAGGGAACTGAGAGCTCTAAGGAGAGACTATAGGAAAGTAGCCTCCTTTATACACTTTGCTCATATAGATGGGAAAGTAATGAAGTTATAAACATGAGGACTATATGAGGACAACATAAGGAATACATGAGGCAATCTAGAACTTTGATTGTAAGTTCTATGATTGAATACAGAAGTATAAAGATAAGGCTAGAAGTTAATAAGGATAATTGTCTCCTAAACTAAGTCTATTAAAGAAGACTTAGGGAAAGATCTAGAACATTAGTTGTTAGTTCTAGAGTGTACACAAGACAGTCTAGAACTTTAGTTGTAAGTTCTAGGGGCAGTACAGAAGCACAGCCTTTTATATTACAAGAGTCATAAGGAGTTATTAGAAGTCATAATACTCTACCTTATAAGAAAAGTGTATTACAAACTAGTGTACAGGAAGTACAGGTTGAGTCAGACAGAGTCATAAGAACAATAGAGAGCTCTACTTCATAGGAAAAGTATTACACAGCTTACACAGTATAACTAGTTAGGAGGACTCATAAGGAGTTATTAGAAGCATGAGAGGAAGTATAGAAGACATAACAATACAGTAAAGGAGTCATTAGAAGATTAATCTAGGATACAAGAAGACACAAACCAGTGTTAGCAGATTAATAGAAGACACAAACCAGTGTAGCATACAGTCTAAAGGATTAGCCAGCTCCACTTTATAGGAACAACAGTGAAGGGAGTTACTAAAGTCACTAGAGTAACATTACTCTAGCAAAAGGTATATAAGGAGGCCAGTTTGG
>NW_006760930.1:0-3182 GCF_000271605.1 Fomitiporia mediterranea MF3/22
TGGTATTGTAAACCAGCTTCTAGTCCTTGTAACAGGCCTGCCCTCTGTTTGGAGGTCTGTCTGTGAGTTTCTAGCATGTCTGGTAATTAATCTAGCCTTTCTACTGTGCAGTCGACTTGCAATCAATCCTCAAGGTGAAGTTTTCCTTACTGCTGCTAGTCTAGCCTCAATATATATAGTATCCTGTATTTCTAACAGCTGTGAAATGTTATTCCTGACTTGATTAATCCTTGATAGATCATTGTTATCAAGTTGCAATGTATATTCTTGCTGAGATTGAGTTGTTCCTGGTAAATCTCCTGAGTATATGTGTGATAATGTGTCTGTAAGAATGTTTGTAGTGCCTGGAATGTATTTTACAGTGAAATCAAAGTCTGATATCTTCTCTAACCATCTGGCTTGTCTTCCACTTAATACTGGTTGCCTTAGAATGTGTTCTAACACTCTGTGATCAGTATACCAAAAGAAATGCGTTCCCTGTAGTAGATTCTTGTGTCTTAGCATAGTTTCTACTCCTGCTAGTAATTCTACATTGTGTACTGGGTAATTCTGTTGCACAGGGTTTAATTTCGCTGAGAAAAACACTACTATCTTGGAATCTTTCCAATCATGACCTTGGCTGACTATTCCTCCAATTCCTGAAGCCGAAGCGTCTGTAACAATGTTGATAGGTGGCACATTCTTACTATAGTCCAATACTATCCTGTGATTATGCCTGAAATCCAATACTAGCTTTACTATTTGATCAAATGCTTGCTGTTCAGTGAATGTCCATCTGAAAAATGCAGTTTCTCCTGCAATCTTTGATAAAATACCTGTAGAAATGTGTAACTGAGGTATATTAGGTGCTAAATACCCTACTGATCCTAAGAAACCTTGTAACAAATCTTTATTAGTAGGCACTTTCCATTGTTGAATAGAATCGACTTTATGAGGGTCCATTCTAATGCCTTGATCATTGATAATGTGGCCTAGTATCTTCAATTCTTTCTGGAACAATTGTATCTTATGTTCACTAAGGTAGAATTTCTCCTTGCACAATATATCAATGACAGTTCTGAGATGTTGCATATGATCCTCAATCGTGTCTGAATAAATCACTAAGTCATCTAGGTAGATATCCATCCAGTCACCCAAGTAAGGCTGGAAAATGTGGTTCATTAATGCTTGATAGGTGGCTCTACTATTACAATCACCTAACTGCATTACTTCACTAACCATTGTTCTGTCCAGAGTGTTGAATATCAATCTGTTTACATGCTCAGGGATTATTCTAATCTGTTCATACACGTCTTTACCATCAATGAGCAATTTATACTTCTTGGAAGCTACTCTCCTCAATACTGATTCAATATCTGGTAAAGGAGATGATAGTTTCTTAGTATTCTTGTTGCACTCTCTAAGATCAATGATGGTTCTCAATCGTATAGGGTCTTCCTTAGTCTTTCTAGGCTTTTGAAGTAGTAGCATAGGCATTACGTTCGATCCTGTAACTACTTTCCATCTTCCTGATTGAATATAGTCCTTTCTCTTGTTTTGCCATTGCTCTCTCAAAGGATCCAGACAAGTTGCCCTACAGAACTTGTATTTCTTATCCTCATCTAGGAGTGGTATACTATGATTAATGGCTCTGAGAGGTGGTAGAGGCGTTTCCAAAGTGTCTTTGAACAAATCCACAGCATATTGCTTGATTTCTTGTCTGCATTTGTCAATTTCTCAATCATAAGTGTCAATAACCTTTGATGAAACGACTGTGACTTGTTCTCCTGTTATTGGTAGAGGTATTGCACTTTCAATCCATAGTCTGGACTCATTGAAACTGATAGAAATCTTGTGCTGGAAGAGGAACAGTGTTCCTAGTATAATATCATAGTTATCCAAATTCATGATATCAAAGTGCTGTATTGTGTTTATCTCTCTGTATTGTATTCTAGCATCAGTACAATAGTTTACTTTCAATCTAGAGCCTTGTACTGCCAATTGTATAGGTAGAGGTTTGGCTAATGCAAGTTTCCTGACACCTATTTGATCTGCAAACTTGGTGGACATGAAATCTGCTAATGATCCTGAATCAATTAATGCTCTTACTAATTCTCCATTGATTTTGATCGTAATTATGATAGGACATGGTATTGATCTCTTAAAGTCCTTAGCATAAGCTGTAGTATGCTCAATTGTATTAAAATCATTGAAGTTAGCAGTCATAGTGTGGATCTGTACAGGTAAATCATACATATATGCTCTATTTCCAGATATGGGACACAAGTCAATATCTTCCATGCTCACAACTGAATACATTGGCTCAAACAATTCAGGATTAAAAATATCCTCTATCTCTAATAGTTCCTGATGATTGTAAACGTATTTGGCTGAATATTAAGCTTGTCTGAGTAGAGAATACTATTCTCTGACATCAAATCCGTTCAGAAAAGCAATTTTAACAGGTAATGTGTACTCATTTCTGTTCTCCCAATTGTCAATGATTGTAAACTGTGTATCTGTACTTCTGAAAACATAGAATCGATTGTGTAGATACTTATTCCAAAGTCTTCTGTTGCATTTCCAGTCAAAACAGTATGGAATTCCTTCCATAAGACATCTAGTAATTCCAAAACATACTGTATCATTGTATTCACTGTAGAAATAGCCATTTCTGTAGATTGATCTCATTCTCCTCTGATTTCTCTTTCTGAGTTCAGCATTTACAAGGGGAATCTTCAATTCTGAAGTGCCAGAAAAGGTTTGTGGCTTCAAATCCAATTGTTCTAGACTAAATACTTGCAAAATAGTATTGTAACCAGCTAATGAATTGTAATTCTCATTCTTCTGAGTTGTAGACTCGTAACTATTGTCTGGATAATGTATCTGAATAGCCATAGATTGTATTCGCAATGTAGAAAATGATGGATCCATTGTATTGTCTGCTATAAGATCCAAATCCAAGTAATTATTGTCTTCCAAAGTATTGGTTAACTTATCTAGAGCAGAATAATTGATATTAATGCTCTTAGACAATGTATTTGCATTGGAAACACTGTTCAGCTTTACTGTACTGTGTGTAGGACAATCTTTAGCTAAATGTGTAGTCTGTTTACAGATAAAACATTGTCCTTTAGCTCTCATATTGTCTAGTTCAGCTTGTGAATACCTTTTTACACCTGTAGAATAAGTTTTCTTACTGT
>NW_006760931.1:0-3182 GCF_000271605.1 Fomitiporia mediterranea MF3/22
ATCTAATATACTACTTAAATGCAGATTAACAAAATCCGAACATGATAACACTGTATTCTTCACAAAGAAGAAAGAAATAACTGTAGCCATATTATTTGTACATGTCAACAATATTACTATTGCAGCAAAGAATAATAATACTATTGTAATGATAAAACAATCTATTGCATGTCATTTACAATATACAGACAGTAGTGAATTACACTAGCTACTTGGTATAGAGATTCAATACAACAGAGAGCATAGATTCATCAGGATGTGTCAGACACATTATATTAATAGTATAATAGAATGTTACAAACTTATGAACAAACAAAGTGTACAAACACTCATACAGCCTGGTACACAATTAAAAACAGTATTGCAAACTGATAACAATAGAAAACAAATGTCTGATATACCATACATGAACATGGTTAGCACACTTAGATACATTACAGACTGTATACAGTCAGATATAGTATTTGCAACAAATCAGTTAGCAAAATACCTTAATGACCCTAGTATAGAGCATTATCTGGCACTTAAACATTGTTACATGTACTTAAAAACTATGAGCAATGTCTGGCTCCAACTCAGTAGTACAAATCAATCAATATTGAATAGTTATACAGACACAGACAGTATGATGTAAGAAGGGCATTGTGCAATATCAGGATATGCATTTTACTTGAGTGATTCATTAGTTTTGTGGTCAAGTAAAAGACAAACACTGGTGGCAAATTCAATGTATGAAGCTGAATTAATAGCTCTTGCAAGAGGAACACAGGAAGCAATCACACTTACTCATTTAGCTGAAGAGATTCTGCAGGTCTCTAATACACCAATTAATATCTATTACAATAACAATGCTGTTATACAAACAGTTACATTAGACAAACTCAAATATTTGGAACAAACAAAGCATTTAGATTATAAGAAAGATTTTATTAAATGCTACATTGAGTTAGAGTACATAAATGCGAAATACATACAGACAAACAATCAACAAGCAGATATATTAACTAAAGCACTACATGTACCACAAGTCAAACATCTTACCAGTTTACTCAGACTAGTAAGAGTTTGAAGGGGAGTATTATAAGATGATTAGTTCATCAACAGACAAACCACAAGACAATGACTTTATAATGTCTCAGTTAGAATACATACAATATAAGGATGAGAGACACTGAGCAGTCAATTGTCACCTCACCCCTTGTCTATGTGTACCCCCTTTAAGTTCTCCCTCTTAACAGCTGATTTACTCTCAAGACAAGTAGATCATAAAAGGGGGGAGAATGATAACAAAAATCTTGTTCTTCTAGACAATTCCTATTTTGTGTCTAAGACAATCTAAGAGATCTGACTCAAATCCAAGGATGTTGACTTTGTCACCTGTATACAGTAAGCTCTAAGACACACACAGGACTAGGTTGTAGTAAAGCAGCTAGAGAAGCAGGTAAGGGATTGGGAGGAGGATAAGGATGGACAGGTTTACTAGGAAGGCTGACTGTATGTTCTAAAGGATTAGAAGCTGTAGGAGGACATTGTCTGAGCTCATCACAACAATCTGACTGTAGGACATCTAGACTGACACAAAACACAGGAACTCATTACTCAGAACTACTGGTGGCCCAGAATGTAGAGGGAAATCCTAAAGTACATGACTGGTTGTAATACATACTAACAGACTAAGGCCTACCAGACAAGGGTTTGGGCTCTCCTACATCTGTATTAGATCCTAGATTACTCTTAGGAAGAAGTCTTAGTAGACCTGATCAGTAAGCTACCTGAGTCTTAGAGTTACAATACTATCTGTATGATTGTCAACTGATTCTTTAAGCAAGTCTATATGGTTCTGACCTGAACAGAACTCACTTCCAAAGGTATAGTGTACATTTATTAGGATCATGTCTTTCAGTTACACAGACTCCCTTAGAAGCTTATTCATGATTGTAGACTGTAATTTAAGTCAAAATTCATACAGGACTTGTATATACTTCTCAGAATTCAAGGGAACCCTTCTACTACATATTACTTACAGACTGACAGTCAAACTGAGCAAGTTAATCAGGAGATCAAACTCTACCTCTAGATGTTCATTAATCATTAGTAATCAGATTGGTCTGAATGGTTAGCTCTAGCAGAATTTGTGCACAATAACTAGTAACACTCTGTAACAGGACAATCTCTATTCTTCCTTAATCATGAGAGACATCTGTACTAGGAGACAGTTCTGAACCAGAACAGTAGTTCTGAATCTGTAACAGACTTTGTAGAACAGATGCACAGAACCAGGGAGGACACATAAGCTCTTTTAGAAAAGACAGTGTAGGTTATAAAGTAGAACTATAATCAGAAGAGGTCTACAGCTAAGGATTACCAGTCTGGTGACAAAGTTATACTAGAAGCTACTAACCTGACTACAGATTGTCTAATGAAGAAGTTGGACAACAAGTACTTTAGACCCTTCATTATTAAAAAGAAGGTTAGTACCTCTGTCTACAAACTCCAACTTTTAGCAACATGAAAGTGTATACACTCAGTGTTTAACAAGGTTCTACTGTCTTAATACTATAATCCAGGTTTTCCTTCACAACAAAGACTCCTACTACCTCTACCAGACTCATTAGTTCTGAACCAGAATACAAAGTAGAGTATGTAGCAGATGCTAAGCTAGTACACAGAAAGCTCAAGTTCCTTATCTACTAGAAGGGATACCTAGTTGAAGAACACACTTGAGAACCTGCTAAGAATCTCACCCATACTACTAAGACAATCTGAGACTTCTATTAACTTTATCCAGGTGCTCTGTATTAATTCCACCTTACAGATTTCCAAACCCTACTGTTCTGACCTATACTCAAGCTGCTGACCAAGCCTAATGCTTACTAATTAGGATGATTGGTTTTAGAGGGAGGGTAATGTTATGGTTCTCTACTCTTGTACCTTCAGTTCTAAGGGTTCCACACCCTTCTGTACCAGAACTCAGGACTTCTGTCCCTTGAGAGTACTGTCTATAGATTATATGTGTACTAACTCTTACTACTACCCTTCCTTACTTCATCATTCCATTCCTTTGACCACCCCTTCATTCTTTGTATTATTCTATAGTCTCTTACCCTTTGTCTATCCCTTCATTCTTTGTACCTTTATCTTTAACATTCCTTTCTTTCATTCTTCATAGCTTATCATTCTTA
>NW_006760932.1:0-3181 GCF_000271605.1 Fomitiporia mediterranea MF3/22
ATTGTATGACAGGTTCTTTATCTTTATTATTGTTATTAGGAAGAGTTTCATTATTGTTTGATGTATCATCATTATGATTATTCTCCCCTTCAATCCTAGACATTAGTTTGTCTATGAATTGTATGTTGCATTCAACAGTAATTTTATTATCATAGCACACTAAGTGACCTTTACTGTTGTTATCATAACCTAGCCATCATGTGTGTTGGCCTCTAGGTTGTAGTTTATGTGTTCGTTCGTTTTGTATGATACAATATACACTGAATTCTCATATATTATCTATTTGATAATGTTTGTTATACTGTTTGTAATATGGTGTTACAAAATTAATAGCAACTCTTAGTGTTCTGTTATGAATAAACATTTAATATTGTACTACATATACTCAGAATTTCATAGGTAACTTTGCAGATAACAGACACATATGTACACTGTTAAAGATAGTCTTATGTATATGTTCTACAACTCTGTTCTGCTGTAGTGTATTGTGTACTGTTAATCTATGTATTGTTCCTTGACTTTCAATGTACATAGTGAAGTCTTTACTTAGGAACACTGTATTGTTATCACTTTGGAGAGTTTTAACTCTTATACTGTACTGTATAAAGAGTTTTGTTGTATGCTTTACATATTCAGTGAAAGCATTGCTTTTATACTGTATAGGTAGCATAGTTACCCATTGTGTAGTGTCATCTACAATGGTAAAAAGATATTTGTACTTGCTATAAGCTTATACTAGGGCAGGTCCCCAAATATCAATATGGAGATGATCTCTATAGGATTGTACAAGAGGTGTTGTTTGTATTTTTGGTATTTCATTACATTGTATGTTTACTTTGATACAATCTGTACACTGTGCATTTTTATTGTCTGTTATTCTTTGACTTATAATCTCAGGATACTCTTGTATGAGTTTGTACAAGTAATTGAAATTAACATGACTCATTTGTTAATGTAAATCAACAATAGTGATTGTATTAATAGATCGTTTATTATGATGAGAAACTATCATATACAAGTTATTTCATACATGTATTTCACCAATCTTTGTATGAGTAAGAGAATAAATAATACATTCATTGTTTGTTTTCATTAAAACATATCCTGCTTTGTATAATAGCACTTTACTAATGAGCATGAAGTTCAGATTAGGATGATAGTATATGTTTTGTAGTGAAATTGTATTCACCTTTGTATGCTCATTAGCTTTGTCTTGTAGTTTTACATTAAATGTCATCACTCTACTTTTGGTTTGAATTGTAATTGAACTCCTCAATAACTTCTTTTGTATCATCAAATGAGTTCATGAAGTTGTCTACTTGTATAACACTATCCTCTTGTACTTCAAATGCTGAAAATACGTTGGATTCAGTAGATAGAGCAGATTGAACAGGTAAGCTGCTAGAACTTGATACTAAGACTTTTACAATTGTAGACTCTAGCATTAGTGTTTCATTAATGTCTTCAATAAATACTGTTTTGTTATTGTCTCTAATGCATACTACTGTATTAAGTGTAGGTTGAGACAGTGTAGTAGTAGTAGTAGAAGCAGTAGCTGTTTGCCTATACTTTTTCTTTCAAGCTTCTGTTGTTTTGCTTGTTAGAGGATTTCAGCAGTCTTTTAACATATACTCATACTTATTACAGTTATAGCATTTAACTTTATTGTAAGGCTTTGTTTTGCCTTTAGTTACACTTTTGCCTTTTGTTTGTAGGCTGTCTTGTTTAGTATCTTGTTTTGTTTGAGAGTACTGAGAATGATACTCAGTATATGTGTTTTGTAATTTGTGTATCAACTTAGCTAGTGTCAGAATGTCTTTCTGAGCTGCTGTAACTGTTGGTAGTTGATTATAATAGGTAATCTGCCTGTCTAGCATTGTTGCTACCCATCTATACTCACAAGGAGTAGCAAGGTTAATCACTGAGATGTACATATTGTTATTAGAGGCTTTATTATGTGTAGACAACTACCTATAGATTTGTTCAATGTTGTCTAACGTCTTATCAAACTGTGATACATACCCTTTTACTGTAAACAATGTAGATATGTCTACAGCATGTGTCATTGTTGTTTGAACATTGTATTGTTCAGAAAGCACCTTCATGAGACTTCTAACACTTGTATATATTGTGAAGTTTGTATAAATTGTATCAGTTATTGTTTTCATTATACAATGATACAAAACATTACCTGTATGTATGCCAGCATCATTAGAGGAAGGGGGATTGTGCTCTAGATAGTCTAAGAGCATTATAGCAGCAAGTGTACTGTGTATACACAAGTGCCATATCTTGTATCCCTTTGCACCAGCCAACTTTTCTGTTCCCTCAAAGAACTTTGTAATGTCAGAGTCCTTCATCATAGTGTTAACAAAGGTATGCACTGTAGACAACATTGTAATGGGTTTGGGGGGGCTGGCAGGAGGCAAAGGCATTCTGTGAGAGTGAGTGTGTGGGGGCATTCAATAGGCATCAAGGCTCATAACCTTTTAACAAGCATAGTAGGAGTGCCCCAAGTACTCTCTCTTATTAAGACATCAAGCAAGTATCTACCTTATATACTACATAGTGGAGTCTGATAATCCAAGACATTCCAAGTACAGTAATTCTACATAAGGCAATTGGGGATTTCCTAATCCAGAGCGCAATCTAATAGATTCGAATAAGCCTAGTCATTGGTAAGGCCAGGGATAGGACAACGACGAATGGGCCAAAGGATATTCAAAGTGATTTCAGAGCATATAAACGATTTTGATGACCGGAAGAAACGGCGATTAAGCGCGGGGTTATTCCTCGCGCATTCTGGTATGAGCGCGATGAATTCGGGCCGTCGGACTCCGTCATTTACATAGTACTTAGTACAAACAGCTTCTTCGAGACTCAATGGCAGCCCTGGCTCGTATTTTCAAACGCATATGCGACCACATCGGTACTGGAGAAGATAAGAAGGGCGAACAGCGCGCACGAAGACTCGCGGTAAAAAAATGGGTCCGAGAGAAGACCATGCACCCACGAAGGATTGAATTACGCTGAATCACATAGCAAACAGAGAGCTTGTGGAATGTTCCTGAAGAGATACACAATAAAGACGGAATACAGCTTTCCGGACTTCTTTTTAGAGCTTTGTGGACCAAGATAATTGTAGATGGGGTGAAGACAGTGTCTCAAGCCACATTCAGCC
>NW_006760933.1:0-3177 GCF_000271605.1 Fomitiporia mediterranea MF3/22
ACTGTGTCTTCCTGGGTAAAATGTTCTTGTCTCTAGAGGTATTGAGTATTAGAAGTACTTCCTTCTCTCCTGTCACTTTGTTGCTCCTCTCTACTAATATTTTGTAATATAGTAGTTAGGTTGAATTGTGACTGTACCAACCTGTTCAGGTATACTTGTGATATTCCTGATTCAACTTGTACTTCTTGTACTCTGTTAGTAAGGTCCTGTATCTTGTCTAAGATTTCCTGTAGCTTTGTATGAATATTAAAGATATTCAATCCTTGTGTATCTAGATCTGATTGTATCTGCTCCAGCTTTTCTCCTTGTTGTTCTGATTGTATAAGACTACACAAGTATGTGATTTCCCCTTGTATAGTTCTATAATATATGTCTTAACTTTGAGTAGACCTGATTATTCTGTTAAGATCTAAGAATTGTTGTATCCAAGTCTTTGTCCTTGTAATCCAAAGGCTATAATAGGTCCCCAATTTATTTGAATAGGAGTGGCTAGAGTGTGAACCTCTTCTTTGAGCCAATCTTGTACTGTTCCCCAATTGGCTCTTCCTCTTACTCTAAGTATATGTAACAAGGAGTGTTCCTACAAGTAGTAGGAATATAAGAATGGTTGAGGGATTAGATAATAGAGGGCTGTATAATAATAGGCTTCTACCTGTGCCTAGTACCAGTTGTTGTATGTATAATGTTCCAATCCTTTCCTTGATCTGATACAAAGCCACTTTTTATAGCTTGTTAACTTTGTTTAGTATAATATTACAAAAGTTACTTACTTTTGCAATATCTAGGTATCCTTGTTCTAATACAAGTAATACACTGTGTAACAGATTACAATGTTGTTGTAATGTGTATAGATAGTCTGAGTATCCTTGGATCTGTTCAATCCAGATTTGTTGATTGATAGGAGTGCCTACTATATAGGCAACAGTTGATACTACTCTTCTTTACTTGAAAGAGTCTAAGGGAATTTCCCCCTGTATTCAAAATAGTATTCCTTTAATACCTCCTAGTATTAACACTTGTTCCTGTGTATAAGCCACTAAGTAATCAAGAACTAGTAGCACTTCTTAATTAATCTTTCTTTTCTTACTATAAAAGAAAGTTACTTGCTTTAACAACTGTTCTAAGTAGTAGAGTAATTTATCTACCTACTTTGAATGTTGATTATTAAGGTTAGTTAATATTATAAAGTAAGTATTAGAGTTAATGTACCTGTGTACTAGCTCCAGGTTTAAGTTCCCCTTAGTAGACTAGAGCTTTACTAGAATAGTAAAGATTTGTAACTAAGTTGGAGTTTTATCAAAGTGTAAGATATACTCACTTTACTAGTCCTAATCCTTAAGAATAGTAACAGAATAGAGTATAGAGGGTAAGACTTGTAGACTTGCAGAGTGAGAGGGTAGAGGAGTCCTGCTTTAGTCAAGCTACAAGTGTAGCCTAGTAGGTTGGTAGTAGAGTACTTCCAAGTACTAGGTAACTTAAGTTGATAAAACTATCTTTTAAGGGCCAAACTGGCCTCCTTATATACCTTTTGCTAGAGTAATGTTACTCTAGTGACTTTAGTAACTCTCTTTACTGTTGTTCCCATGAAGTAGAGCTGGCTAATCCTTTAGACTGTATGCTACACTGGTTTGTGTCTTCTATTAATCTGCTAACACTAGTTTGTGTCTTCTTATATTCTAGATTAATCTTCTAATGACTCTTATACTGTATTGTTATGTCTTCTATACTTCCTCTCATGCTTCTAATGACTCCTTATGAGTCCTCCTGACTAGTTATACTGTGTAAGCTGTGTAATGCTTTTCCTATAAAGTGGAGCTCTCTATTGTTCTTATGACTCTGTCTGACTTGACCTGTACTTCCTGTACACTAGTTTGTAATACACTTTCTTATGAGGTAGAGTATTATGACTTCTAATAACTCCTTATGACTCTTGTAATATAAAAGGCTGTGCTTCTGTACTGCCCCTAGAACTTACAACCAAAGTTCTAGACTGTCTTGTGTATACTCTAGAACTAACAACTAATGTTCTAGATCTTTCCCTAAGTCTTCTTTAATAGACTTAGTTTAGGAGACAATTATCCTTATTAACTTCTAGCCTTATCTTTATACTTCTGTATTCAATCATAGAACTTACAACCAAAGTTCTAGATTGTCTCATGTATTCCTTATGTTGTCCTTATGTAGTCCTTATGTTTATGACTTTATTACTTTCCTATCTATATAGGCAAAGTGTATAAAGGAGACTACTTTCCTGTAGTCTCTCCTCAGAGCTCTTAGTTCCCTTTCCTTCACTAGTACTAGTCCTCCTCAAGTATAGAGCTTCAGAGTATTGGCTCTGACTCTTTCCTAGCTTTAATAGTCCTTTGTCTTTATACAAAGTGTTCCTAGCTAACTATATAATTTCTCCTTAAGTAAGTATAATATTTTCCTTTTATCTCTTCAGGTTTTCTCTTAGTCTTTTCCTTTATACTTCTTACTCTGGACACTATACTCTTTCCAGATCCCCTCTCTATACAAGCATTCCAAATGACTTGTCTTTAGTTAAGGTTATCAAGTAATACTGTGCTAGAGTATGTGTTTAACCTTGGAGAGATAAAGACCTTGTCCTCAGGTTTTGTTACCTTTTCCTAACTGACTTAGTACCTACTCCTTCCTGTCTCCTCTCTCTACTAATGGATTGATCACCCATTAGTAATGATTAGAGGTTAATAATGCTAAGCTGGAGTTCTTACTAAGCAGGACAACAAAGGTAGCCTAGTTGATCTGGCCAATCTCTAAACTTGTGACTAATAGGGTTTTGTATATAAACTACTTGGTCCCAAGTCTTGAGTTAAGCTTTTCCAAACTTAGTTACTGTATTTTACAATTCCTAACATTTGTAGTGCTTAGAATGTAATTTACAGTGAAATCAAAGTCTGATATCTTCTCTAGCCATCTGGCTTGTCTTCCACTTAATACTGGTTGCCTTAGAATGTGTTCTAACACTCTGTGATTGGTATACTAAAAGAAATGTGTTCCTTGTAGTAGATTCTTGTGTCTTAGTATAGTTTCTACTCCTGCTAGTAATTCTACATTGTGTACTAGGTAATTCTGTTGTACTAGGGTTTAATTTGCTGAGAAAAACACTACTATCTTGGAATCTTCCAATCATAACCTTGGCTGACTATTCCTCCAATT
>NW_006760934.1:0-3173 GCF_000271605.1 Fomitiporia mediterranea MF3/22
TTCACCTGAATATACTGTAGGAACGATAGGTTTTGCACTCTGCATCTGTATCTTCAATTTCAGAAGTTCCTTGTTCCATTTCCTCTTGGCAAGCTTTTTACACTTCTTAGTGCCTTCAGAGTCACTTGAATCAATGTCTGTAGGTTTGAATAATGCATCACTATCATTGCCATTGTCAGAACTTGAGTATCTGCTTGAATCCAAAGAATCTGAAGAGCTATTGCCTGGATCTGGGTCAGGATCCTGCCTTTTTACAATTTCTGCTCTCTGTATTGTATGATTCACATAACTCTTTCTTGCAAGGTTGTCTGAGGGTCTCACTGATGTGAATCTATTTGTCTGCAGTGTATTCGAGCTTTGTGGCTCAGCAGTATCTTGTGTGGTTCTTTTTCTGTGGCCTTTACTATTCCTATCTGTACTGTGCTTGATAAGGGGTACAGAACTGTGGTGGAAATTCTTTTCCTTGCTCTCTTTGCCTTTCACAGTTTCTGATTTGTCTTCACTGTCATCAGAGGCATCTGGAACTGTAAGTTTCACGTCTGGGTTCAGTCTGTTCATTTTAATATTGTGTTTTGTACTGGGTGTATGTGTTGATCCTTGAACATCAGTATGATGGTGCATATATGCAGGTATTTTATTCTACAATGTGTCTCCTTGCCCTGCTAGGGTGTTGTATCTGTAGTATGTGTCCTTGCCTTGATTTTCTATCTTAGGGCAATATGTTTCTTGTTTGAAACAAACCAGTAATTCCTGAGGAGTTCTGGGAGCCTTGCCATAGCTTTCATTTCTGAAATTCTATTGTCCTGATTCTGCATTTTGTCTGTACTCTATCTCCTGAAAATACATTCTTTGTACATCAGAATCTGCTTTGCTGGAACTGTCTAGTTCTACCTGACTGTAATTACAAATGTCTGGAGCTTTTCCTTTATTTACTCTTGCACTTTTCTTATTGCTAGGTACAGGTTTACCTGGATCTTTCTTCCAAGGACGTGTGCTTTCAAACAGTGGAGCATCTTCCAATCGTTTGGGCATTCCCTTAGTAGCTTCTGGGTGTCAACAATGTACTTTCTAATACATCCATTTAGCTAACTTGTCTCCAGTTAGTTTGGATGGGTCAATTGTGTCCAAATTGATGTTTCCTTCATGTTCCTAATACATACCATCATACTTATGAGTTCTCTTGTTCAATTCCTTAATATCAATTCCTTGATTGAATGGACTAGCTAGCCTACTCATGGCTTTCAGTGTCTCTGGCCTAGGGACGTTTCTGAATGTCTTTCTGGCCTTCTAGAACGTTTCCTACTGTAAGGAAAGCATTGTTCCTTTACTGATACCCTTGTTCTTACTGACAGAATCCTCAATGCCAGTTTCCTGAGTGTTTACACTCTCTGTACTACTATTATCTACTTCTGTGAGCCTAGTAAGGTAAGCACTTGCTAGTGTCTGCTCTATAGTGTGTATTAGTCTAACAATATGCACTAGTACAGGTACATGCCTTTGTTCTACATTACTTGTATGTAATAGTTCATCAGGGTGCCTCCAGCCTAGTGTAGACAAGGACTTATCACCTGGCAAAGGGTCATCAGATTGCCTCCAGCCTGTAATGGACAAGGACTTATTCTCTAGCATGTTAATAGTGACTTCCAGACTTGGGGGCCCTTCTGGGATTGTCTGCTGAGGCTCAGTAGCCACATTGTGTTCAGTACTCAACAGATAATCTTGTTGTCTATTGTCTGCATGCTCTGTTAATTTGAAATCTGTAGTGTGTACTGTTTTGAATCTCTCTACATTCAGGGAAAGCTGCTCTTCAGCACTTCCAAATAATGCTTGCCTCTTGCAATATCAACAAGGAGGTCTCTCTGTATTGAGGGGAACAATCCGTTTGCATCCCTCAAGCATTCTGAGTATCTTAGTAGCTATAGTGAGAGTATATGCATCTCTAATTTAGATTTGTGAACTACTCACTGATTTCTTTGAATTTGAAGGAGTACTGGGTGATGTGAGGAACGTATTAGAGTGATCAAGCCCTCAGTTCTGGTTGTCAAAGCCCAGCAGGTTTATGGAAAGGTGGGTTCAGTCAAAAATGTGTAAGGATAGGTATACTAGCCTTACACAAAGATTCTCTCTTTACCAGCACACTCAACTACTGACTAGGATAACCTAGTAATTGAGCACTGAGAAGGAGAAAGAATCCCCTAACCCTTAGCTCGAAAACCCTTTATATATGTGTATACACATGTAGTAGGATACAGGGTAGTCTAGTGAACAAAAAGGAAAACACTCACAAGTACCTACAACACATGTTGTGCAAATGTGCAGGTAGTGCAATTGTTACACCAGTCTAGAACCCTCTCAGAACAACTCTACTCTAGAACACATACAGACCTAGCCTGTCAGATTTTGTCTGAGAGTTCCCTGAAGTCTTCAGTAAAGAGGAATTTGACTAGCTTCCTAAACACTGTCTCTAGGACTATGTAATTGAATTGACTAAGGGTTTCCAACCTAAGGATTGTAAGGTCTACCTACTCAACAGAGACAAGTAGGAGGTACTCAACAAGTTCCTTTAGGAAAATCTTTGGAACAGTCAGATTCAACCCTTAAAGTCCCTTATAGCCTCTCCTTTCTTCTTTGTCAAAAAGAAAGATAGGAAGCTCTACCCAGTCCAGGATTATTGTTGTCTTAATGAGGGTACTGTCAAAAACAAGTACCTGCTCCCCCTAATTCAGGAGCTCATTAATAAGACACATACATCCAGGGTTTTCACTAAGTTGGATGTTTGATAGGAATACAATAATATTCAGATCTGAGACAGAGATGAGTGGAAGACTGTGTTCCAAACTAATCACAGATTGTACAAACTGACTATAATGTTCTTTAGACTAACTAACTTGCTTACAACATTCTAGTCATTCATGAATCACATTCTTACAGATCTGATTGACTCAGAACATGTTAGTGTGTATCTGGACAACATTCTGATCTTCACCTAGACAGTCAAGCACTATTACTAACTAATCTGAGTAGTTCTACAACAGCTCTAAGATAACAAACTGTTCCTCCAAGAAGCAAAGTACTCTTTTGTACAGGAGTTAGTAGATTATCTAAGCTTTGTGATCAGAGGAGGCAAGGTCTGTATAGATCCAGCAAAGGTGACTGTAGTTTGGAACTGGCTA
>NW_006760935.1:0-3173 GCF_000271605.1 Fomitiporia mediterranea MF3/22
TTATAACATGATCTCCATGTATATTATAGTAGTATTTTAGTCATTTAATAATCACAGTAAGTGATACTCATTGTAGTTTCAATGTTGCCTGCATAGATTATGTTATTACTGGGCCAATGATCATAATCACTAAGATGACAATCATATAATGTCTGGGTCGTATGTAGTACAGTAGATTGTACGTTTGCAGTGTATTGATTTGCGTTTGGGATACTCAGACAGGTGAGTTGAGTTCTGTGTTGTAGTATGCTGTGTGCATGCATGTGATGTGTAGAACTGTATAGAGTATAGACATAGTAGAGTGTAGATAAAGTGTAGGCAGGGAGCTCAAGGCTCATAACCTGTTAAGAAAGGGGAAAGAGGTTATGTGAGAGGCTTAGAGAGATCACACAAAGAGGGGGGATAGTGGACTCGGCTCACTCTCTCGCGGCTTGCTTCATTGTCTGTTAATTAGTTAGTCTATATATACTATGTAGGTATGTCTCAGATGTAGAATGTATGATGGAAGGTATTCCATCATCGTTCGTCATTGCTTGTAATGTAGTTTATATCATCTGAGACATGCTCTCGTGTAGTCTTGTCTTAACACCTTACCATCCTGCAAACGCCTTATAGCGTTTGACAACCCTCCCAGACTCACAGAAATGACTAAGGATGAACTCGACCTACCTGCAACAAAGCCAGGCATAACGGCAATCAGGTTGATTTGCCCGGCACTCGGGCGATTTGCAGATTCATGGAAAATGGAAGTCAGACTCCGTGACGGTGGGATTGTTACAATCGCTAACGTTCTTCATGGAGTATATGAACAACTTCGAGCCAAAATAACAAAAGACGAGCAAGCATTATTGTCGTATTCAGGGGTACATTATGAAAGGGTAGAGCGTCCGAGGCGAGTGGAATTCCTTGGGAATAAGCATTGGTTTGCAGGGTTGAGACAGGTGAAACTCGATAGTCCATATGACTTTGAATTGTTGGTCAAAACGGTATGAACTCCAATTTAGTTGTAACTGATCTACTTTGTTGTATTGGATTGATCGAATGCTCTAATATTTTCATATCATTGAAGTGTATAATGTGGCCGGTCAATATATCCACTCATTGCAATGCACTAACAAAATTCGTCAGGGATTAATAATAAAAAAGTTGTTCGGCAAAGGGACTTGTAGCTGCTGGGCTTAACAGACATCCGAGCATCTGCTAACCATTGTCCAATAACCAAAATTCTACAATGTAAATGGTTTATATTGTCAAGTTATCCCCGAGAAATTAAATAATGTTATTGCTAACAAGAAGATGTAATAAACACTCAGGCAGCTCCGCTTTAACACTAGCATTTAGTTTTGGGATATATTCTGAGAAAGATCTTCCTTTTCCTTCCTCCAGATCAACTTACCCATATGTATATTCTAGGATTCTGATGTAGCAATGCTACCACCACCTTGAGATCCGAACACAAAGTCAAGTGATGTGGTATTTATACTCGTGATGTAGATGGTTTGCTTTGTTCTCCATTGCCTGACCTTGTCCTCGATCGTTTGCTGATCTCCAGTTGTCGTTATGTCCAGCATCTCCAATAATGCTCTGCATGAAACCCTTGCTAAGCTTGCACATCTCGATCTATCGGGCCGCGTCCAATGCGATGACGTTGTCATGAACGCTGCTGGTGGATACTGCGATATTTTCGTTGGGTCCGCGGTTCTTGCTTCCAGGGAGAACTTCAGGGAGGGAACCAGAATGAAAGTTGCAATCAAGCGACTTCGTGTACATATTTGGAAAGATCGAGATTTTGAAAAAGTGGGCAGTGATGGGGAAATGCTGTTTCACCCTTCGAGCTTCTGACTAGTTTGAATTAGATCCTTGCGAAAGAACTATATATTTGGTCGAGGCTTAATCACGTTAATATTCTACCTCTTCAAGGATTTGTATTGGAAGGTGGATATCCTTCCATAATATCCGAATGGATGGGGAATGGAACGCTTTAACAGTATCTACAAGAAAATTCTACCTGTGATACTGAAAATATTGTGTGTTTATCCTATCTGTTTCGGGTGAAATATCTGAGGCATGTTTATTAGATACTGGGATTTGCCAACGGTCTTGACTACTTGCACAGAGAAGACATAGTGCATTCGGACCTCAAAGCAGTGAGTATGCCTTTCTTTCCATCTCTCACTTCGTGTTGATTTAGACTCGGATGTCTCCAGGACAACGTTCTCATCAATCAATTTGGAACTCCTCTCATCTGCGACTTTGGTATATCCAGAATGCTGTCCGCTACAGCATCAGTCGCTGCAATAACTTCTGGCGGGCTCAAAGGATCGATAAGATGGATGGCATACGAACTTCTTGATTTTGAATCATTGGATGGCGGACACCATACAAAAGAATCAGACGTCTGGGCCTTTGGCATGACTGTTTATGTATGTATGCGTCATTCTTAGTTTGGACATCACCCGTGACTGCTGACAAATGGATCTGATAGGAAACCCTTACGAAGAATTTACCCTATGCAGACCTGAAGAATGACGCACTTGTTCTGCGTGCGATTTTGGAAGGCAGATTGCCGCCAGTGCCCGCAGACTTCGATTCCTGGAGACCAAACCTTCAAACGGTTTGGAAAATATGTCAGAAATGCTGGATATTGCCTGAAAAGGATTGTATTACTGTGGAACAAGTTGTGATTCATCTTGCTGGGGTGGGTGACGGCTGGGCAGAGACGTGTAATGATACAGCCTTACTCAGCCTAATTAATTTATACTCTACACCAGAGCCAACTTTGTATGTTATTAATTTGCTATTTGCTAAGAACTGCTCTAATGACTCATCTCATTTCTAGAGAGCTGCCATTTCAGTATGCACCTGTCACCTATAGTTGCCGTGGTCCGGTTCTGGACCGGTCCACCCCTCCTTTACCTGGACTGTAACCCGGACCTCTTCATACGGTCCGGGTAAAGGAGGGACCTGGACCCGAACCTTTGTGGACTGCTGTTGGACCGGACCTGAGGTCCAGTCCAGGTCTGGTCCAGGTATGACCTGGACCAGTAGAACTTATACTTACAGTCGACTCAAGAGTGTGTCCCTAATGTGAGTAGAGGAGTTCAAGCATCCTACAACAAATAGTGTCTATTCTTTTTTTTGTAATATGTAGCTAGTGCTTTATACTAGACTAT
>NW_006760936.1:0-3171 GCF_000271605.1 Fomitiporia mediterranea MF3/22
GATATGTTGCAGACTGCACACAGCCAGACATATCCTATATTACTGGGCAATTAGTGTGCTACTTACAAAAGCCCCAAACACATCACTACAAAGTAGTGAAACATTGCTTTGCATATTTAAAATATACAACAAATTGTTGGCTTCAACTTGGAAGCACGAACGCCTTAAAACTATGAGGCTATTGTGATGCAGACAGACAAATGACAGAAGGACATAAAGCAATAAACAGTTACATCTTTCAATTAGCTAAATCAACCATATCCTGGTCAAGCAAACAGCAAAACCTGGTACTACTATCTGTTTACAAAGCAGAGTTGCAAGCACTGGCATATGCTACTCAAGAAGCCATTTGGCTCAAACGATTCGCCAAAGAAGTACTGCAGACTGAATCAGCACCCATTACAATTTATTGCAATAATCAAGGAGCAATAAAGACTGTAAAGTCTGACAAAATAATGTACAACACTTGCACTAAACATCTTGATTTACAAAAAGACTTTGTACAATGTTACATTCAAAACAAATACATTGATGTATGCTATGTTCAATCACAGAACCAATTAGCAGACATCCTTACAAAGGCTCTCTACATCCTACAGATTAAGCATCTAAACAAACTATTAGGCATACAGTCTTAGTTCTTAATTAATGCTTGAAGGGGAGTATTAGATTACACTCTGGATTAGGAAATCCCTAATTGCCTTATGTAGAATTACTGCACTTGGAATGTCTCAGATTATCAGACTTCACTATGTAGTATATAAGGTAGATACTTGCTTAATGTCTCAATAAGAGAGAGTACTTAGGGCACTCCTACTATGCTTGTTAAAAAAGTAGAATTGTCTACAATCGTTAATAAGTAGTGTATGTTCTTATATGTGTGTGGTTCAATAGGACCAATGATATCAATATGAATAAGATCTCCAAATTGATTTGCAAGAGGAGATTGACATAGTTTTGGTATTGGTGTACGTTTGATATTTGCTTTTATACATTCAATACATTCTTTTTCTTCATAGTTTGTTATTTTAGTTGATAGTACACTTGGTTGTGTCTTTAATAATCGTTTAATATAATTGTAACTTATATGTCTGAGGTGTTTATGTATATCATAAATAGATAGTTTGTTCATTGTTTTTAATAAATGATTATTGTACAAAATATACAAGTTATTTCTCAATTGTATACGTCTGATGTATTTGTTACATGGTGATGTTATAGTACAATTATCGTTTGTAAACATAAAAGAATAACCTTCCCTACATAGTAGTACTTGACTTATGAGGGAAAAGGTCATTTGTGGATAGTAATAGACGTTTTGTAATGTTATGACACTTTTTTCTTGTATATTCTTCAGGATTTCAATACACATAGATCCAGCTTAATTAAGAGTCATTGTTGACCTATTTACAATAGTTACAATTGTAGGAGTTATATTGTGTACATCTGTTAATCAAAATAGATAAGGAGTAGTATGTATTAATGTACCAGAATTGAGTAAATCCATCATTTGCATATAGGATTTCTTGTTAGCTATGATTGTATTTGTAAATACGTTAGTACATACCTAGGAAACATATTGTTCGAATTGTTTGTCCTGGTTGCTTGGAATAAGAGTATAGGCGTTATTGTTCATTTCAATGTTGCCTTCCTTTAATTCAACATCATTTTCGTTTGGGTTTTTAATAATAAATGTGTTCATTATGTTTTCTACAGTTTGATTTGTTTTATACACAATGTTAGCCTGATGTTTGGCACATGCAAGCTTTGTAGCTTCAGTAGGAGGTTTGCAGCATTCCTTAGAGAAATGTCCTGTTTTTCTACAATTGAAACATTTTGCTTTTGTCAGATTGAACAGATTTGGCAGATTGAATTTCCTCTACTTATTAGCTTTATACATTGTATTAATGTGTGTATTATTCTTTGTCTAATCATTAGAATCTTGTGCTTGTTTAGCACAGTAATTATTGTAGGCATTCTACAATGTAAGGATTAGTTGCTTTAGTTTGACTTTCTTATGTTCATTGACTGGTTTGCCTTTGTTTTGGGTATTAGTAGATTGTATTATCATATTTACTATGTGTGTATATTACTCAGGAGTGGCAAGCAATATTGCTACTTTGTATGTAGAGTTGTGTAGTGGATCACTGTTAGCAGACAGAGTTGTATATGCTTCCTCAAGTCTGTCTAATGTATGTCCGAAATGTTTTACATGGTCTCTACAAATAAACAGTACTGATTCGTCAATAGCCTTTTTACATACTGTCTGAGGGTTAAAGCATTCTTCAAGCACTTTCATTAACTAAGGGATAGATGTATTAAAGTGTATATAGTTTGCCAATATTGTGTTAGCAATGTTATTAACTATGTATGTATGAATGGCCTTAACCATCTCCCTCTTGGCTTCATTCTGTGGTTCATCCTTTAGTAAGTGTTTGAAGCACATAGCTGCAACACTAGAAACAATGTAGTAGTGCCACATCTTGTAGTTTGCTTTAGTCTTAAGCATTGTAATGTTTTGACTGAAGTATTTAGGTACATTGGCTGGTTTACAGTGTGTATCTGTACATAGGGGAACTATGATGCAAATGTGTGCAAATGTATGCAAGTAAAGAGTTTAGAGTGTACAGTGAATGTGTGTATACAGGGAGCTTAAGGCTCATAACCTGTTGAGAGGGAGAACTTAAGGGGGGCACACATAGACAAGGGGTGAGGTGACAATTGACTGCTCAGTGTCTCTTGTCCTTATATTGTATGTATTCTAACTGAGACATTATGAAGTCATTGTCTTGTGGTTTGTCTGTTGATGAACTAATCATCTCATAATAATTCTGTTCAATATTGATTGATTTGTGCTACTGAGTTGGAGCCAGACATTGTTCATAGTTTTTAAGTACATGTAACAATGTTTAAGTGCCAGATAATACTCTATACTAGGGTCATTGAGGTATTTTGCTAACTGATTTGTTGCAAATGCTATATCTGGCTGTGTACAGTCTGCAATGTATCTAAGTGCACCAACCATGTTTATGTATGGTATATCAGACATTTGTTCTCTATTGTTATTAGTTTACAATACTGTTTTTAATTGTGTACCAGGCTGTATGAGTGTTTGTACACTTTGTTCGTTTGTAAGTTTGTAATGTTCTATTATACTATTAATATAATGTG
>NW_006760937.1:0-3170 GCF_000271605.1 Fomitiporia mediterranea MF3/22
ATCATAGGGTAGCTATGTGTGATCTCTGGACTTCCATAGTACTTTGAACAAAGTGGTAGTCCCTTGTCCTGTATGAGTTTCAATCAAATCTACTGTTCATTCCTTGTTCTCATTGTTTAATCCAGTAACTTGTTCTACTTCCCTTCCAGGGAATAATCTATCATTGTTTGGAACATGTATCCTAAGTAGCAATGAATGAAATACAGGGTGTATATTATGATTCCTCATTTCCCTAGGTAGATCTAGTTCAAATGCCTTGTTTCCTGTGTTCTGGATTGTTTTGTAAGGTCCTATATACTTTGGTACTAGTTTCCTTACTCACTGTCTTGGTAGATTCATGTTCTTTGTAGAAACATACACTAGATTGTTTAATTCAAAGGAAGAGGGTTGTCTGTGTCTATTAGCATGTCTAGTTTGCTTTACCCTTGCCTGAAGGATTGTATTGTGTGCCTGTAGTATTGTATCCTTTACTTTCTGAGTGTAAGTCCTTACTCTAGGATATTCATCCTTCCTAGGGTTGTTCCATATCAAGTTCCTTAGTATCTGACTGTAATTTAGAAAGAATGGTGCATACCCTGTAGTTTCTGACCTTGCTGTATTGATAGCATACTCAATCATAAGTAGTTTATGTATCCAATCCTTTTGTTTAGGAGAAATACACTGTCTGAGCATCTGAGTAATTGTTCTGTTCATTCTCTCAGTCAATCCATTAGTCTGTGAATGATATGTGCTTGATAGCTTCAATTTAATACTTATAAGTTTATGTAATCTTCTCCAAAACGTACTGGTGAATAGGGAATCACAATTGCTAACAATATAATTAGACAGTCCATGTAGTTTATAGATGTTTTCAAATACTATCTCTGTGATTTCTCTTGCTCTGTATGTTTGCCTAGTAGGAATAATGTGTACTATACTAGTTAATAGACAAATAACTGTACAAATCATATCAAAAGGTCCCAAACAGTTCTTTGATTCAGGAAAAGGTCTAACAAAGTCCATTCCTATGCCTTCCCAAGGCCTATTAGGTACTGAGAGTAGATGTAGTAAACCAAACAGTTTCTGATTGTTAGGTTTGCTGATCTTGCATGTATGACACAAATTGCAGTAGGAATTAATGTCTATAATCATATCCTTCCACCAAACTTGTTCTCTAAGGTACAAAAGTGTCTTTTACAGTCCTAGGTGTGCCAAAATAGAATGTGCATGCTCTATTACAATTTCCCTAGTGTTTCTGTTGTGTATTAGAATTCTAGGTATGTAAAGTATGTACTTCTCACCCTCCTAGCAAAATATGAGTCTATTTTTGACATGAAAATTCTGAAAGTGCTTTGGATCTTGTAATATCTGATTGAAGAAGTTATCCTCATGATATCTGCCTTTGAGACATTCTGGGAATTGTAAATCTGGTGAAGATTGAGCTATTATATCAGGTAACTGTAGTTTAATTGAGTTCTGGAGTTGATTAGTAGCATTCTTTGGTACTGGGACGTTCTGATCATTAATTTCCAATCTAATATTATTTTCTGAATGTCTGTATCCTTGCATATTACTTCCAGTGTCTGGTATGTTTGCAGGTGAATTTATTTCATGCAAATCCAATTGTTCAGTGTCCTGAGGCAGCATTTCTGATACCTCACTGTGTATATCCATTTCCTGATCTCACTCTGCTTTCTCTAGTATTGTAAACTGGCTTCTAGTCCTTGTAGCAGGCCTGCCCTCTGTTTGGAGGTCTGTTTGTGAGTTTCTGGCATGTCTAGTAATTAATCTAGCCTTTCTACTGTGTAGTCAACTTGCAATCAATCCTTGAGGTAAAGTTTTCCTTACTACTGCTAGTCTAGCCTCAATATATGTAGTATCCTGTATCTCTAACAGCTGTGAAATGTTATTCCTGACTTGATTAATCCTTGATAGATCATTGTTGTTGAGTTGCAATGTATATTCTTACTGAGATCAAGTTGTTCCTAGTAAATCTCCTGAGTATATGTATGATAACACATCTGTAAGAATGTTTGTAGTGTCTAGAATGTATTTTACAGTGAAATTGAAGTCTGATATCTTCTCTAGCTATCTGGCTTGTCTTCCACTTAATACTGGTTGCCTTAGAATGTGTTCTAACACTCTGTGATTGGTATACCAAAAGAAATACGTTCCTTATAGTAGATTCTTGTATCTTAGTATAGTTTCTACTCCTGCTAGTAATTCTACATTGTGTACTGGGTAATTCTGTTGTGTAGGGTTTAATTTTGCTGAGAAAAACACTGCTATCTTGGAATCTTTCTAATCATGACCTTGGCTGACTATTCCTCCAATTCCTGAAGCTAAAGCATCTGTAACAATGTTAATAGGTGGTGCATTCTTACTATAGTCCAATACTATCCTGTGATTATGTCTGAAATCTGATACTAGCTTTACTATTTGATCAAACACTCACTGTTCAGTGAATGTCCATCTGAAAAATGCAGTTTCTCCTACAATCTTTAATAAAATACCTGTAGAAATGTGTAACTAAGGTATATTAGGTACTAAATACTCTACTGATCCTAAGAAACCTTGTAACAAATCTTTATTAGTAGGTACTTTCCATTGTTGAATAGAATTGACTTTATGAGGGTCCATTCTAATGCCTTGATCATTGATAATGTGGCCTAGTATCTTTAATTCTTTCTGGAACAATTGTATCTTATGTTTACTGAGGTAGAATTTCTCCTTGCACAATATATTAATGACAGTTCTGAGATGTTGCATATGATCCTCAATCGTGTCTGAATAAATCACTAAGTCATCTAGGTAGATATCCATCCAGTCACCCAAGTAAGGCTGGAAAATGTGGTTCATTAATGCTTGATAGGTGGCTCTACTATTACAATCACCTAATTGTATTACTTTACTAACCATTGTTCCATCCAGAGTGTTGAATATTGATCTGTTTACATGCTCAGGGATTATTCTAATCTGTTCATACGTGTCTTTGCCATTAATGAGTGATTTATACTTCTTGGAAGCTACTCTCCTTAATACTGATTCAATATTTAGTAAAGGAGATGATAGTTTCTTGGTATTCTTGTTGTGCTCTCTAAGATCAATGACAGTTCTCAATTGTATAGGGTCTTCCTTGGTCTTTCTAGGCTTTTGAAGTAGTAGCATAGGTATTGTATTTGATCCTGTAA
>NW_006760938.1:0-3165 GCF_000271605.1 Fomitiporia mediterranea MF3/22
CTTCTATTCATACCCCTTTTAGTTTAGTGTTGATTCCTTTGTAGTGTAAACATAGACCCTACTACACTGACTGCCACCCCTACTGTCCTGCCAGATCAGCAGTTACAAGCAGAACTAGCTCAATATGTGTAGACCTCCATCCAAGAGGCCTTTGCTAACCACATGCCCCCAGCCCCTTTGGAACCTGTTCTGATTGTTCTAGAAGTTGCAACCTGTTCTAGAAAGAAAGTGCATGTAGCCTACCCTTTAGACTTTAATGGGCAACACTTTAAGGACTTCTAGTGCCAAGTTGAACTATACATGGCTGCTACTTTGACCAATCTATCCTCAGATCTTGATTGTGTCCTATTTGTCCTCTCCTTCATGAAGGAAGGCAATGCAGCCACCTAGGCCTAGAACTAGATTGAAGGTCATCAGATCAGAAGCCTGATCCAACTTCAGAACAATGAGTTGTACTTGGAATTCATAGGACAGCTCTGTACTTCCTTCATTGATCTGAATGAGAAGCACAATGTACAGAACAAGCTTGCATCTCTGTGACAGGGCAAACGTTCTGCTAATGCCTTCTTTCAGGAGTTTGATATCCTGGCCTGGAAGGCAGGATTCATGCTCAGGTTCAATGATGTCCTCATTAGAATGCTTGAAAAAGCTCTTCACCTGGAACTGGTTGATAAGATTCTCAGAATGATGCTAGAACTAGTTACTTACACTGAGTGGAAGACACACACCATCTCCTTCAACCAAGCTACAGCTTGGATGTATCAAGTCTGTGTGAAACACCTACACATGTGTCTGGCTCTAACAGTTCTGAGCCCTTGGATTGATCTGCCTGTAATTTGTGATCAATCCATTCTGATAGACATTAGAGAAGCCTGAAAGTAAGGAGCATACTTTGCCTACAGAAAGTCAGGGCACCAAATTAAGGACTGCCTACAGAAGCAACAGCACATCTGTCAGGTTATTAGAGTAATAATGAGTGATGAGCAGGATTTGTGGTGAGAAGCCTTTTCTACAAATCTAGAAGTCACCTCAGAACTCCTAGACTCTGACTATGTACCTTAGGATTTTGTGGAGGCCTAACAGTGAATACAGTACTGAAGGGCTATAACTTGGATTTTTTAATGACCACTTTTGATTCAATGGACACTGTAGGATTAGAAGTAAATAAAGTAAGAAAAGTAGAAAAAGTAGAAAAAGTAGAAAAAATAAATCAACAAAATTATTTATTAGAAAGAAAAAAGTCAAAAACAAAAGTAGATAGTTCTCCTATTTCTTCTGATTCTTTTGATTCTTCTCTTTGTACTTCATCTGAGTCTAAATCTGCACAATCCAACCTGCCACTTCTGTGTTCTGAGATCTCAGAACATTCAGAACATTACCCAGCCCTGTTTACTACTCAGTAGTTTGTCTGTAGCATCAAGCAGGGATGGCCTCAGCTGAGTTCACAGCTAAGAACATGAGTCTGTCCTTGTTAAAAGAGAGAGGTTAATGAGGAAATGTTGGCACATATACTCACCCTCTCAGACAACAAGGCTACACAAGCTGTACATTCCCTTTAGAACAAGCAGCAGTTCATTTGAGGATGTTCTAGACACTAGCTCCAGATTCCTGTCCTCTTAGCTCCCTTCTTAGGATCCTGCCAGATCTGAACAACAGCTCTGGTAGACAGTGGATGCACCAGTTTGTGTATCAATAAGGCCTTTGTGTAGGAACACCACCTCCCTACTTGATGTGTTCTACTTCTAATCCTAGTATACAATACAGACAGAACCCTAAACCAGAATGGTCAGATTACTGAGTTTGTCCAACTATGGATGACCATTCAGGATCATGAGGAAAGTATTGAGTTCAGAGTCACCAACCTTGGAAAGACAGATGTCTTCATCAGATTCAAATGGCTCAAGGCTCACAACCCTACTATTGACTGGTTAGAGTAGACACTTGTGTTTGATCAGTGTCCTGAGTCTTGCAACTACCTTACACCACTATTCTGAGTAGATACAGATGCTTCTAATGTTACTAACAGTTCTAATAAAGGTGACCAGTTGTTCTTCTTCAACTAGGATAGATATGTGGATACATATTCTAGTCAACACAGAATAGAGTTGATCTGAAGGATGTCTGAGACAGAACCAGTCTGGAACCCCCTCAGAATGACTCTACTCTAGAACACATACAGACCCAGCCTGCTGGATTTTGTCTGAGAGTTCCCCAAAGTCTTCAGTGAAGAGGAATTCGACCAGCTTCCTAAACACTGTCTCTAGGACTATGTAATTGAATTGACCAAGGGTTTCCAACCTAAGGATTGTAAGGTCTACCTGCTCAACAGAGACAAGCAGGAGGCACTCAACAAGTTCCTTTAGGAAAATCTTCAGAACAGCCAGATCCAACCCTTGAAGTCCTCTATGGCCTCCCCTTTCTTCTTTGTCAAAAAGAAAGATAGGAAGCTCTACCTAGTCCAGGATTATTATTGTCTCAATAAGGGTACTGTCAAAAACAAGTACCTGCTCCCCCTGATTCAGGAGCTCATTGATAAGACACATACATCCAGGGTTTTCACTAAGTTGGACGTTTGATGAGGATACAATAATATTTGGATCTAAGACAGAGATGAGTGGAAGGCTGTGTTCTAAACTAATTACAGATTGTACAAACTGACTGTAATGTTCTTCAGACTAACTAACTTGCCTGCAACATTCTAGTCATTTATGAATTACATCCTTGTGGATCTGATTGACTTGGGCCACATTAGTGTGTATCTGGATAACATTCTGATCTTCACCCAGACAGTTGAACACTATTACTAACTGATCCAAGCAGTTCTACAACAGCTCTGAGATAATAAACTGTTCCTCTAAGAAGTAAAGTACTCTTTTACACAGGAGTCAGTAGATTATCTGGGCTTTGTAATCAGTAGAGGCAAGGTCTGTATGGATCTGGCAAAGGTGACTGTAGTTCAGAACTGGCTACAACCTCAGAACCTGAAACAGGTCCAAGCATTCCTTAGGTTTGCAAACTACTACTAATGCTTTATTCAAGGCTTCAGTACTATTGCCCAGCCCCTTCATGATCTTATCAGTAAGGATGTTCCTTGGCAATAGGATGATCAGCAGTAGTCTGTGTTTGAGTCTCTCAAGCAGGCCATCACTAGCAAGCCTGTATTAG
>NW_006760939.1:0-3160 GCF_000271605.1 Fomitiporia mediterranea MF3/22
AAGTTTTCAGGACAGAAAGGGGAAGATCTAGAAGTGTTTAAAACAAATCTGGCAATACACTTTAGACATTACAACATTACAAATAGTTTGGATAAAGTAGAAACAGTAATCTTATACTTAAGAGGGAAAATAGTAAGTCACATGAATGGAAAGACTATATCATTTGTGACAGAAGGAAAAAGCTTAGTTCCAGAAATCTGGAAAGACTATAATACATTTTTAACTAATCTAAGAGAAGCAAGTGGAAAATACTATGATTCTACAGAGACAGCTCAAACTCAAATGTACAATTTGAGACAAGGAAAACTAACAATTATGAAATACAATAAAACATTCAAGAGAATATTAGCCTACCTACCTAAGGAGTATAAACTAGGAGTACTTGGAAACAATCCTGTTACAATTCATTTGTATAAGAATGGATTAAACCCTAGCAAATTATAATAGTTGGTTACTATCCCTAATTATACAGAGTAGACATTCAAGAAATGGACAAATACAGCCTTCAGTCTGGAGAGAGGAATGGTACACACAAAAACATTTAGATAAGAATACAAACCTCCTAGTAATTATTATGGAGTACTAATAGAAATTGACAGGATAACAAAAGGTAGGGAAATAGTATGCTTCAAATGTGGGCAGAAAGAACATATGGCCAGGAATTACACTAGAAGAAATCCTCAAGGTAAAAGGCCAAAGTATAAATCTAACAAGAAGTTTACAAAAAGGAACACAGTAATCCCTAAAGAACAGGAAGCTCACATTGATGAAGAGGAGGAAACAGAAGGATTAAGTAAAGAGGATTTTTGATCTAGAGTTTAAAAGTAGTAGAGTCTTTAAACTCAGATGTAGAGAAAAAAGTAAAAGAAACTCTACAAGAAAAGCAACCAACAAAAATCTACCAGACAGTACAAGTAGCACTCTATCCTACCTGTAAAGCAATTATATCATACAGAGGACAGTAAGCAACAATTAAGGTTATGTTTGACTCAGGTGTAGGATTAAGCACTTTATCACCAAAAATAGCTAAAGCCCTCAAGTTAAAACTTATAAAGAATGACAAACCTAGAGTAATTGTTAGAAATGCTAATGGTACAATTAATAAAGGAGGATGGAAGTATAATGCTTAGGCATGGTTAAATACTGGAATTAGTAATAAATGGTTCAAATTTACAATAATAGACACTTATAATAATAAGTGTTTATTAGGATCTGACTATTTAAACAAAGTAAAACCTTTGTTTAATTTCCAAACAAGAGAAGTCAGAAGTAGTACAGGAAAGATCAAACTACTAGGCAAAAGTTGGGAAAAGAAAAGGAACCAAAACAGAGAGAAAAATGTAAAAGAATACTCTCAAATTAGAAGCATAAAGAAAACCAAAACAAAGAAGTTATCCTACAAACCACCTATACTATCAGATTCAGAATCAGATAGTAGTAGATTAGAAAGTGTTTGGTTTTCAAACAATAAAGAGGATAAAGGTAAAGGAAAAGCTTCTATAACTCCTATTCTAGTATTAACACTTGTGATACTTATTAAAAGCTTAACAACACAGGAATTACAACAGAGCCTTTTAAGAACTATACTAGACATACAACCAGAATCTAGTATAAGATCATATTCATCAGACAAAGATATAGATACAGATAAAGAAATAACTACTTTATTAGACAAAGTAACTATTTCTGAAGAAAAGGTAATACTACCAAAAGTACCTTAATACTAAGAACCTACTCTTTCTTAGTATGAAGTAAGAGTAGTTACCTTCAAAGTAGACAAGAAATTTGTAGACCTAGACATAATGAATAAAACAAGACTAGGAGAAAAGCAAATACAAGATGTAAAGAGGAAAATGTAAAACATTACATTATATAATAAATATGTTGAAAGGAAAAGGGGAGAAAGTACAGGAAGTACACCTCCACCTATAAAGAAAAGAAGGTCAGGAACTCTAGAACTGTCTGTAAAGAGGATGAATCTAGCATCCTACTAGTTAACAGAAACTAACAAGCAAGTAGAGTTAGGAGTGCTCTAACAAAAACTATCTTATCAAACTAGTAAAGAACAGAAGCTCAGAAAACAGTTAAACAAGGTCTCTAGTATAGTACAGAAAGCTTCACAAGAAAAAGCAAAAGTACTAAACAGATCAGGAATAGGCTCAGAAAGAGATAAAAAGGAATTAGTACTAAAGGAATTATAGGATTACTTAGACAGGTTTAATAAAGATAAAGCAGATAGATTGTTAAAGCATTCCAGATGGGATATAGATATCAAATTAAAGGAAGGAGTAGAATTACCTAAAATGTGTCCAGTATATCCTCTAACTCCTGTAGAACAAGAAGTAGTAGAGGAATTTATACAGGAAAATTTAAAGAAAGAATACATTAGAGAAAGTCATTCTAAAATTGTCTCACTAGTATTCTTTGTAGGCAAAAAGGATTCAGGAGTAAGGATGGTTATAGACTATAGGAAATTAAATCAGATAGTAGAACCTGATCCATTTCTTATACTTATAATGTACACATTACTAGACTATTTAAAGGAAGCAAAATGGTTTACAACTCTTAACCTCAAAAGTAGATATAACAATATTAGGATAAAACAAGGACAAGAATACTTACAAGCCTTTAGAACACATAAAGGATTGTATGAACCACTAGTAACACAATTTGGAATGATGAATGTACTAGCAGTATTTTAGAGAGCTATAAATCAACTCTTTGAAGAATTAATAGGTAAAGGGATAGTAATATATTTAGATAATATTATTATCTATGCTCAAACACAAAAGGAGCTATTAGAGCTAACCAAAAGGGTGCTACAATTATTAAGGAAAGCAGACTTTTATTATAAACCAGAAAAGTGCTTCTTTACTGCCTTTTTCATAAGTATTGTCACACTTGATGATTCATTATTTTTTGTCACAAAAGTAAACAAAACAAAAAAATAGCTATTTCTCACTCAATTCTACACAGAATTCAGTGATTATTTGACATAAATTCATGTTTTTTAAATATGCTTCAAATAGACACTTTAATTATTAAATTTGAGCAAGATTTGACTGAGTTATAGTGAAAATACACTGTTTTTCATGTTTTCTTAATATTTGAATTTTCATTCCTTCAAAACTCAACATATAAGCTTGGAAAACAGTTTATT
>NW_006760940.1:0-3160 GCF_000271605.1 Fomitiporia mediterranea MF3/22
ATCTGACACAATCAGCAATGTAGTAGTAATAAAATACAAACCAGTAAATCAAATCCTTACACTTGCCCTCTAGCATTTAGTCCTAAATGCTAAAAATCAGTAGAAAAGGCAGAGAACTTACTTAAAAGTAACAGTTAGTAACAAGTAAATAATAAAATACCTTGCCCATGTGTATGGGAAACATCCTTGTGATGTAGTACTGCCTCTCTGAACTGATCCAAAGTCGATCTGGTGAGTATTGAGACAGTGGTGGCATTCTGGACAGTAGGTAGTATGGTTCCAAACCATGTGAAACTAGATAAAACGTCAATAGAATTAAATGTAGTCAATATTACTGTATAGTCAATTAGTAGAAAAGTTGCCTCTTGATTGTTACTATCAATACAACACTTTTTGAAGAGAATCAGTAGAGTTCCTAGGGAGATATGGTGTTTTGGCTCTTGAGTATTCTGAGACACACAGTGTAGATCATCATGTATGGAAGTGGAAATTCCAGCAGCATGGTAATTGCAAATATTCTCTTCTCCTGCATCTTTGGGAAGCACAGAGGTAAATCCCTGATTGACAAAGCTATAGCCTTCTTCCTCAATAGAATGTATTAGTGTTGTGGCTTCTAGCTGACCTTGTGTGTTTCTTTGCTCCTGTAGAATAGTCATGCAATAATATGTAGCAGAGATGTATTCTGAAATTCCTCTGCTATGTCCTTGATTTTTCCAATAGACTAGTTCCTGCAAATGTAGTGTCTTGCACTTGTATTGGTAGAATATCTCCAAATGTGTGCTCTCTTGTGTGTAATAACTAACTGTGATGCAAAACTGGATATCTTGTTGAGCCTGATGTGTGAATACTGATTGCAAAGTGTAACATAGAGTGTAATATTTGTCCTTGAATGAAAATATTGGTTTGAACTCAATGAAATTGTAAGGTATGAGCCTGATATCATTAGATATGTGCCTATATGTGCTGTATCTCAGTGTGCAATGTACTTCCTACTATAGTTTCATACTGTTTCCTTGTATCTTGACTTGTTTGTACCTTTGTAAGTCAATTGATTCAATTCCTGAATCGTCTGAGTGTACTTTCAATGTCTCATGGTGTAATGTTCTATCACAAAAATGTCCAAGTAGCATTCTCTACTTTCCTGAGTGCTGTAACTGTCTGTATACTACATTGTTCCATGTATGTCTCAATGAAATGTCCTGTCTGTATGTGCAATAGTGCTGCCTGAAGTCCTGAGTGTATACTGCCAATTCTCTGTTCATTTGGCAAATCCATGTGTGGATCAATGTGCTCTAGCACTGACTTCCTGTCTTTCTGTGTCCTTGTCCTTGTTCTGATGTATTCTTTCCTTATGTACCTATTGTGTGTCCTGTGTCCTGTAGTACTGATACTGTCTGGTCCTACAAAGTCCTTTACAAAATTGTTTCATAGTATCTCAAGTAAGAAAAATGTATGCTCAAACATGTAGGTTGTATGCTCAAAGAGTGTGTATGTAATACAATGCATGTGCCTCTCACCCTCTTGTTGAAATATGACTTCATTTTCGGCATAAAACGTCTGGTACTGTCCTAGAACATATCTGTAGTGTCTGGAGAGGTCTTCTGTGTGTTTTTGTACTTTGAACCAATTGTAACTACTCATTCCTAGAGTAGATTGAACTGTATCATTGTTCAATAGATGTCCTAGAGTGTCCTGATACTCTATTTCCTTCTGTAGTATTGAAGTATCATGCCTGAATGCTCAAATAGTCTGATCAATCATTCCTAATTCACTATTGCTCTGATATTTGCTGGCTGTATGTGTATTGCCTTTGCTTTCCCTTGAAGCAGTGTGATAATCTGTTTGAGTGGATTGTCTAGGTTCTGAACCTGTTCTCTGGCTTGAAGTTGCCCTCTGAACTTCTGTACTTCGTTCCATACAATGTGTATTGTTTCTTGATCTCAGTAGTGTCTTACTATTATTGTAGTGCATAGATTGTAACAGTTTTACATCCTGTAGATTGTAATTGTCATCCTGTAGCTTGAATATCTCAATTCTTACTATGTATCCTGAGTATATGCATGCTAGCACATCTGTTTGAGTGCCTGTAATGTCTATACTATGTCTAATGAAGTATCCTGAGTCTATTCCAATGAATCCTAACTGTCTGAAGGTGTATTTCACAATGTAATACCTTATGTTCTGCTGTAACTGTGTTCTGTACAATATATCCTTGTAGTCTGAGCTGGTTCTGACGTTTCTGAACAATTCTTCATCATGAACTGAATAGTTCTGTAGCATAACATCCAATTGTACCTTATAGAACAGTGCTCTATGCAAATTACTTCGATCGTGCTCATTACTGACTGTTTCTTCAATCCTGAAGATGGAAATGTCTGTTCTGATGTTGTAGAATCAATATACCTGAATGTCTGAACATTCTCCTGATCCTGAAATTGTCTGAAGCAGTTCTTTGCTTTTGAATACCTTCCTGTACTGAATAGAATCAACTGTGTATGTGTATGTCTGTGTCTTTCTATCACTGTCAATATATTTCCATGCCTGATACTTATTCTGAAGTGGTATCATTGTATTCTTGATGTATATACACATTGCCTTGCTCAATGTACTGATTTCTGTCTTCTGATGCATGATGTAGCCTTCTAACTTAATAGAATACCTGTGTGAATTGTTTAGATTGAAATATTTCTTAGTATCCAAGAGTAGTTGTATTTTATAGTCCAGTAATGCTTGATAGATTGTCCTGCTTGCACAGTTTACTATTTGCATTGCCTTGTAAACCATAATACTATCTGGCTGGTTATATTCCAATCTTCTAACATTCTCAGGTCCTTTCCTAATGTCCTGGTACACATTCCTGTTGTCTGTGAACAGCCTGTATTTCTTAAGAGCATTGTTTTGATTTGTGGCTCTAAGAATTGGTAGTAGTGTCTCTGAAATGTCTATGTATGTGTTGCCCTGCACTTGTAGTGTCTTAGAATCCTTGAAACAATGGTTGTATTTGTGTTTCCTAGTCCTTTCCATGTGCCATACGTATCTGTAGTCTTGTAGAATCCTTTCTACACTGTATGCCTGTGCTTTTGAGCATAAAATGTCATTGTATACTTTATACAGTTGTCTGTGCCTTAATGTAGCTATCTAGTACTGTTTCATACAGTTC
>NW_006760941.1:0-3157 GCF_000271605.1 Fomitiporia mediterranea MF3/22
AAAATGTCTAACTTTTATTACTTTTTAGTCAAAAATGACTAAAATGGCCAAAAATCAGAAAGTTTCCAGACTTATATCTCAACAACTTCTAACTCAATTTATATAGTTCAAAGTATGGTCTTATACTACTCATTAAGAAGTATTTTTTAACGATTTTTATTTGAGTCTGTTGTGAGTCAATAATTGTGTGGAAAATGGCTATTTTGGTACTTTGGGGGCTTTCTCTCAATTTTTAATATTTTTGCTTGAGCCCTAGAGCATTTTATTTGTATGAATACAAGCTAAATATACTAATTTACAGAACTGCAAAATGTTGTGGTTTACAGGAGATATGAATTTTTTACCTTGTTGTAATATTTGTTTTACATACTGTATACACATGTAGTAGGATACAGGGTAGTCTAGTGAACAAAAAGGAAAACACCTACAAGCACCTACAACACATGTTGTGCAAATGCACAGGTAGCACAATTGTTACACTTGCCCTTCAGCATTTAGTCCTAAATGCTAAGAGAGTTAGTACTAGAATAAACTAAATAACAACACAAAAACAAAAGAAAACATTAGTAACTTACTACAAAGTTTAGTACTGCTGTGCTAGGACATTCTCTACAGCTATGAATGTGTCTTTGATCAGTCCTGTAGTAGACTGGATGTGTTCCTGTCCAGCTTGGACATGTTCTGTGGTGGAACTGGTGGAACTCACAACAGATTGGTTAGAATGGCCATCAGATTGAGTAGAAAGCAGCAGATTTGACAGTAGAGTAATGCCTTGAGTGTTGAATGAGCTCAGAGCACTCATATTGAGTACTAAAGTAAGATTGGTAGATGTTGAGAGCAATTGTGAATTGATCTAAGAACGTTTACAGTTGTATGAGTAGAATATAGTGGTTCCATTGTTGATTTGCTCAGCTCTACACTTTACACCTAAGTAAAATAGTAAGGTATATGTGCTTGTAATAATATAATACAGAATATATGCACATTTACCTTGGTTCAAAGTTATGTTCTTACAGTATACAAAGTCCTGGAACACTTGTATCATCTTAGTATGTTGAATACAGTCTTAGAACAGTGGTAGTAGGCTCAGTCTTGTATGAGAAGGAATGTGGAAGTTATACAAGTGTAATACAATAAGATAATACTCTAGGAGTTGTATAGTAAGGTTGAGGGAATTGTTGTGGATAGCCCTGGAGAAAGCTACAATCTCCTTGAGCTCCTCTCAATTGAAAACATAGTTAGTACTTGTACTGTAGTTGTGAGTAACCCAATCCTGAGTGATTGGTTGTGCTCAAGGGCCAACTAAGAGTTGTAGAGGAGGATGAGGCATATTTGTACCGTGTAGAAAAGTAGATACAAATGTATGAGTAATGGATTCTTGAGTAGTAGACATGATATGTACAGTAAAGTGACTATATGTACAGTTTTTAAAGCCTTTGTGTATGTCTACCTGTATGTCCATGCTGTAGCATTGTGTTTGAAAGGTTGCCTCATGTTTTACTAGACTAATACTAACCTGAGAGTCATTAGTATTGAGTTTTCCCTTTCCTAGAGTTAGTGTATTGATAGAATTGATTCCAAGTATGTCTAAGTATTTCTTTAATGCCTCAAGGTGCACAATTTTATCATAGGGTAGTCATGTGTGATCTCCAGACTTCCATAGTACTTTAAACAAAGTGGTAGTCCCTTGTCCTGTATGAGTCTCAATTGAATCTACTGTCCATTCCTTGTTCTCATTGTTTAATCCAGTAACTTGTCCTACTTCCCTTCCAGGGAATAATCTATCATTGTTTGGAACATGTATCCTAAGTAGTAATGAATGAAATACAGGGTGTGTGTTACAATTCCTTATTTCCCTGGGTAGATCTAGTTCAAATGCCTTGTTTCCTACATTCCAGATTATTTTGTAAGGTCCTATGTACTTTGGTACTAGTTTCCTCACTCACTGTCTTGGTAGATTCATGTTCTTTGTAGAAACATACACTAGATTGTTCAATTCAAATGAAGAGGGTTGTCTGTGTCTATTAGCATGTCTAGTTTGCTTTACCCTTACCTGAAGGATTGTATTGTGTACCTGTAGTATTGCATCCTTTACTTTCTGAGCATAAGTCCTTACTCTAGGATATTCATCCTTCCTAGGGTTGTTCCATATTAAGTTCCTTAGCATCCAGCTGTAATTTAGAAAGAATAGTGTGTATCCTGTAGTTTCTGACCTTACTGTATTGATAGCATACTCAATTATAAGTAGTTTATGTATCTAATCCTTTTGTTTAGGAGAAATACACTGTCTGAGCATCTGAGTAATTGTTCTGTTCATTCTCTCAGTCGATCCATTAGTCTGTAGATAATATACACTCAATAACTTCAATTTAATACTTATAAGTTCATGTAATATTCTCTAAAACGTACTGGTGAATAGGGAATCACAATCACTAACAATGTAATTAGGCAGTCCATACAGTTTATAGACGTTTTCAAATACTATCTCTGTGATTTCTCTTGCTCTGTATGTTTGCCTAGTAGGAATAATGTGTACTATACTAGTTAATAGACAAATAACTGTACAAATCATATCAAAAGGTCCCAAACAGTTCTTCAATTCAGGAAAAGGTCTAACAAAGTCCATTCCTATACCTTCCTAAGGCCTATTAGGTACTGAGAGCAGATGTAGTAAACCAAACAGTTTCTGATTGTTAGGTTTGCTGATCTTGCATGTATGACACAAATTACAGTAGGAATTAATGTCTATGATCATATCTTTCCACCAAACTTGTTCTCTAAGGTATGAAAGTGTCTTTTGCAGTCCTAAGTGTGCTAAAATAGAATGTACATACTCTATTACAATTTCCCTAGCGTTTCTGTTGTGTATTAGAATTCTAGGTATGTAAAGTATGTACCTCTCACCCTCCTGACAAAATATGAGTCCATTTTTGACATGAAAATTCTGGAAGTGCTTCGGATCTTGTAATATCTGATTGAAGAAGTTATCCTCATGATATCTGCCTTTGAGACATTCCAGGAATTGTAAATCCAGTGAAGATTGAGCTATAATATTAGGTAACTACAGTTTAATTGAGTTCTAGAGTTGATCAGTAGTGTTCTTTGGTACTGGGACGTTCTGATCATTAATTTCCAATCTATATCATTGTCTGAATGT
>NW_006760942.1:0-3157 GCF_000271605.1 Fomitiporia mediterranea MF3/22
AACAAAACCTAAGGACAAGGTCTTTATCTCTCTAAGGTTAAACACATACTCTAGCACAGTATTACTTGATAACCTTAACTAAAGACAAGTCATTTAGAATGCTTGTATAGAGAGGGGATCTGGAAAGAGTATAGTGTCCAGAGTAAGAAGTATAAAGGAAAAGACTAAGAGAAAACCTGAAGAGATAAAAGGAAAATATTATACTTACTTAGGGAGAAACTACATAGTTAGCTAGGAATGCTTTGTACAAAGACAAAGGACTATTAAAGCTAGTAAAGAGCTAGAGCCAATACTCTGAAGCTCTATACTTGAGCAGGACTAGTACTAGTGAAGGAAAGGGAACTAAGAGCTCTGAGAAGAGACTACAGGAAAGTAGTCTCCTTTATACACTTTGCCCATATAGATGGGAAAGTAATGAAGTTATAAACATGAGGACTATATAAGAACAACATGAGGAATACATGAGACAATCTAGAACTTTGGTTGTAAGTTCTATGATTGAATACAGAAGTATAAAGATAAGGTTAGAAGTTAATAAGAATAATTGTCTCCTAAACTAAGTCTATTGAAGAAGACTTAGGGAAAGATCTAGAACATTAGTTGTTAGTTCTAGAGTATACACAAGACAGTCTAGAACTTTGGTTGTAAGTTCTAGGGGCAGTACAGAAGTACAGCCTTTTATATTATAAGAGTCATAAGGAGTTATTAGAAGTCATAATACTCTACCTTATAAGAAAGTGTATTACAAACTAGTGTACAGGAAGTACAGGTTGAGTCAGACAGAGTCATAGGAACAATAGAGAGCTCTACTTTATAGGAAAAGCATTACACAACTTACACAGTATAACTAGTCAGGAGGACTCATAAGGAGTCATTAGAAGTATGAGAGGAAGTATAGAAGACATAACAATATAGTAAAGGAGTCATTAGAAGATTAATCTAAAATACAAGAAGACACAAACTAGTGTTAGTAGATTAATAGAAGACACAAACTAGTGTAGCATACAGTCTAAAAGATTAGCTAGCTCTACTTTATAGGAACAACAGTGAAGAGAGTTACTAAAGTCACTAGAGTAACATTACTCTAGAAAAAGGTATATAAGGAGGCCAGTTTGGCTCTCAAAAGATAGTTTTATTAACTTAAGTTACTTAGTACTTGGAAGTAGTCTACTACCAACCTACTAGGCTATACTTGTAGCTTGACTAAAGTAGGACTCCTCTACCCTCTCACTCTACAAGTCTATAAGTCTTACCCTTTATACTCTATTCTGTTACTATTCCTAAGGATTAGGACTAGTAAAGTGAGTATATCTTACACTTTGATAAAACTCTAACTTAGTTACAAATCTTTACTATTCTAGTAAAGCTCTAGTTTACTAAGGGGAACTTAAACCTGGAGCTAGTACACAGGTACATCAACTCTAAAACTTGCTTTATAATATTAACTAACCTTAATAAACAACATTCAAAGTGGGTAGATAAATTACTCTACTACTTAGAACAATTGTTAAGGCAAGTAACTTTCTTTTGTAGTAAGAAAAGAAAGGTTAATTAAGAAGTACTACTAGTTCTTGATTACTTAGTAGCCTATACACAGGAACAAGTGTTGATACTAGGAGGTATTAAAGGAATACTATTTTGGATACAGGGGGAAATTCTCTTAGACTCTTTCAAGTAAGGAAGAGTAGTATCAACTGTTGCCTATATAGTAGACACTCCTATCAATCAACAAGTCTGGATTGAACAAATTCAAGGATACTCAGGCCATTTATACACATTATAATAATATTGTAATCTGTTACACAGTGTATTACTTGTACTAGAACAAGGATATCCAGATATTGTAAAAGTAAGTAACTTTTGTAATATCATATTAAACAAAGTTAACAAGCTTTAAAAAGTAGCTTTGTATCAGATCAAGGAAAGGATTAGAACACTACACATACAACAACTAGTACTAGACACAGACAGAAGCCTATTATTACACAGTCCTCTATTATCCAATCCCTCAACCATTCTTATATTCCTACTATTTGTAGGAACACTCCTTGTTACATATACTTAGAGTAAGAGGAAGAGCCAATTAGGGAACAGTACAAGATTGGCTTAAAGAAGAGGTTCACACTCTAGCCACTCCTATTCAAATAAATTAGGGACCTATTATAGCCTTTGAATTACAAGGACAAAGACTTGGATACAATAATTTTTAGGTCTTAACAGAATAATCAAGTCTACTCAAAGTTAAGACATACATTATAGAACTATACAAGGGGAAATCATATACTTGTGTAGTCTTATACAATCAGAACAATAAGGAGAAAAGCTAGAGCAGATACAATCAGATCTAGATACACAGGGATTGAATATCTTTAATATTCATACAAAGCTACAGGAAACCTTGGACAAGATACAGGACCTTACTAATAGAGTACAAGAAGTACAAGTTGAATCAGGAATATCTTAAGTATACCTGAACAGGTTGGCACAGTCACAATTCAACCTAACTACTATATTACAAAATATTAGTAGAGAGGAACAACAAAGTGATAGGAGAGAAGGAAGTACTTCTAATGCTCAATACTCTTAGAGACAAGAACATTTCACTCAAGGAGACACAGTCTAAGAAAATCAAGAAAGTGAACTATCAGGTTCTTTAGCTAAAGAAGAAGAGCTTGTTAACACAATACAGGGAGGAATCCAAACATTTTAAGACTATAGTAGAATTGAAACACAACATCCAGATAGTCCACCAGGATCCCTTAGAAGCCTCTAAGGTCAGTCAGAAATTATTACTCAGGAAAGCTAGACAGCTAAAGAAATTGAATAGTCTATATTACTAGATACCTTTATAGTAGAAGGCACATCAACATTAGATTATTATAGTTGGTTGTATCAGACCTATCAAAGTAGTACTAGTTCAGAGTCAAGTTCATCAGACTCTTATACACCAAATTCAGAATCTAGTAACTAGAAAAAGAGTAATATGGAGGGAACAAGGAAAATCAACCTGAAACTGCTAAAGTTCTCAGGACAGAAAGGAGAAGATCTAGAAGTGTTTAAAACAAATCTAGCAATACACTTTAGACATTACAACATTACAAATAATTTGGATAAAGTAGAAACAGTAATCTTATACTTAAGAGGGAAAATAGCAAGT
>NW_006760943.1:0-3153 GCF_000271605.1 Fomitiporia mediterranea MF3/22
CAGCTCTCAGCCGAAAACAAGAAAGCGTGTCTCCAGCACCTGAGAAGTCAAAATAATAAGGGCAAGGAGAAAGAGAAACCTGCGCCGAGAAAGAAAGGGAAAGGTACGCACCATCTCTCTGCATTACTTTTTATGCGCTAGGCTTCCTTTTCAGCATATTTTTACTACAACATACACTTACTCTTTTCAAGGGTCACGATCAGGAAAGAATGCACGTCCTTCTGGTATTTCAGACACGGAGACAAGCCAGTTAGACGATAAACTGAAGGAAGAGGCTGAGATCATTGAACAGAAAGACACAAAGGGGAAAGCGTCTTGGGACGAGGAGAATGAGAAGAAACTCGCCGAATACATCTGTGCACCAGAAAGATGGTCAAAAGCCCAGACCTCCATTAAGAAGTATTGCCAAGAGGTATGTAGACACCTCTCTGCGTTACTTTTTATGCGCTACACACCATTAAACTTGTTTTTAGGCTTCCCAGACGATATTGGATCAATATACTACCGATCAAGTGATTACAAAGTGGCATTCGTTGTTTAGGACATATAAGGACACGAAAAGTGAGTAACTCATTTATGTTGTACATCAAAATTGCTTACCCGAGCTTGTTAGAGTGGCAAAACCATACAGGAGGAGGTGATGGGGACGGGGAGATACCAGGCATGCGGACTTCTGTAGCAACATGCAAGAAATTTGCAGAAGGAGCAATCTTTGCTATCATCGACCGAGTGTGAGTCTTGCGAGCTCTTAGGCTCGTTTAATTCGTATGGTTCATACGAAGGCTTACCTGTTATTAGGGCGGATGGACGTCCAGACATCGAGAGGCCCATTGAATTCAGTTCTGGACGTAGCTTTGAGGATATCGAGGCAGATGTCGAGGAGGACGAGAAGAAACGCAAGAAATCTGATCCTGCTGCCGCATTCTCCGAAGTTGTCAGTGAGGCCCTGAAACTTGCACAAGAACGACAAGAAAAAATGACAGAGCTCGAATCTGAGCGATTTGCGTACCAGAAACGAAAGGATGAGAGGGATGAAGAGTACCAGAGGAAAAGAATGCGGTCTGAAGATCGAGCTGCAGAAATACGGATGCTACGCGATTTGGAAGACCTGCGCAACTCGAAATTAGATGGATACCGTGCGCTGCGTGATTCAGAGGATCCAGTGGAGAAGGAACTTGCTGTAGACCTTCAAGATGAGCTTCGAGAGATAGCGCAAAGGATCAGGGAACTTCGACAGGGTGGAAATTAGCATGGGCTGCGTCGAGAGGCTGGTTTCTACTATATGCTTTGAATAACACTTAAACTACAGTTCTTGTAACGTTCAGTAAGGTACTCGATATTTAAATGTCAATTCATTCATTCCTTCCATGGAGCGTGCTAAGTTACAGGATAGGAAAGGCATTTTTATTGCTAATGTGTGTCACGAATGAGTACAGAAAGTACCTAGATATTCCTGCGGTTCATGCGTTCGAGCAGATTCTTCCTGCGTAGCACGCCTATATTATAAAGCTCGTTTCCACCCATGCGATTTATATTCCTGGCCCGTTCTGCTGCCATTTGGTCTTCGCCGCCTCGAGCAGCAGCAAAAAGGCCCGTGTTATCATGACCGTCGTAGTTTGCAATAGTTTCTGGGTCGTCGTTTAAATCGATCAATATATTGTGTATGACCATCAGAGCTTCAACCGTCATATAAATGACGTTGAGCTTGTATCCGGGAAAACTTCGTAGGGAAGTGAATCGTCCTTTGAGCATCCCAAATGCGTGCTCAATCGCAATACGGCAATGCGAGAGTTTGAAGTTAAAATCTCGGCGACGGCGAGACTCTTGAGGGTCGTTTGTACGTTCGTAATCAGTGAACGGGCGGATAGTGAACTGGGTGAGTGGGTAACCTATATAAAATCGAAACATTAATGAACCCTGTGCCGTTCCAGGAGATTATGATGAACCAAATGGCACTCATGGTACAGATGGCGTACCTTTATCAGCTAGAATATACTCGTCTCTATCAAAGTGCTCTGCTAGGAATCGCCATATCCTGGACTCTTTGAAAACAGTGGTGTCTTGAACATTTCCGGGCCAGCCCAAGTCAAACTCGGTGAAGTGCTTTCTGTCGTCACAGACTGCCTGAAGAACGATCTAAGAGAAAGGACTATGAGAGAAATGCAAAAAGACAAAAAGACTATTATACTTACTGAATAGTACTTTTTTCTACTGAAGTAAAGATTTCCATCTTTCCTAGGTTTTGTAGCAAGTGGGATGAGTGAACCGTCCACCATACCAATACACCCTGGAAATCCTTCGGCTTGAAGACGTAATTTCAGTTCTAGACGACGTTCACCAGTAGGCCAAGTAAGAAACCGAGGCCTGAGCCGGCGAAAAGCAGTACAGACACGGGCACAGTATAGAGGTACTGTGCCTGCTGCAATGGATGATTGCTCTGCAACCTTAATGCCTGTTGTACCACCGTAACGCAGTAGAAATACGGCAAGTTGCTCCCAATGAGGACGCTGCGGACGTTTACTAGTTCTCCTGAAGACCTCATCATCCTTGATGAGGTCACTGAGCATCTTGAATGAAGTACGGTCGACTCTAAAGAGACATGGATTAGAATGCAGTGGCATGCATATGATTCATAACCTTCAAGACGTACCTGAAGAACGCTTTGAAAATATAATCCGAAGTACCAAACAGCAAGTTATTGAGGAAATCCTCAGAGTGGGATGCACTGTATGAGCCACGAAATGAAGGGCGAGCACGAAGGAGCAGACGATGAGCTTCATATGCAAGAAGAAGGCCGAGGAGCAGGTCGAATTCAGTGTCAAAATGCAGAATACACAGGGTAGATAGAGCACCCATGCTCATGGCAAATTTATTACTGTAATAAGTAGAGCCAGGCATCTTGAAAGGAGAATGGAGAGCGTAAGATATACAAGAAAACGGCCTGTATATGCACTTAACGCGCTCTTCCTATGTGGTCACATGACCGTGCTTCTTGGTATATTTCATGCTTCTTAAGGATTTACGTTGCGGTATGCAATCAAATTGTTTATTTTTTTTCAAACTCCGTCGCGTCTGCAAGTGCGAACAAGTGGGTTCGAGCACTTGCACGCACTTGCAGACAGTTGCGCAGATCTCATCTCCATTTGGTATCTA
>NW_006760944.1:0-3153 GCF_000271605.1 Fomitiporia mediterranea MF3/22
TTACAAGTCTACTAGACCTAGTAAGAGTTTGAAGGGGAGTGTTAAGACAAGACTACACGAGAGTATGTCTCAGATGATATAAACTACATTACAAGCAATGACGAACGATGATGGAATACCTTCCATCATACATTCTACATCTGAGACATACCTACATAGTATATATAGACTAACTAATCAACGGACAATGAAGCAAGCCGCAAGAGAGCAAGCCGAGTCCACTATCCCCCCTCTTTGTGTGATCCCTCTAAGCCTCTCACATAACCTCTTTCCCCTTTCTTAACACAAACCTACCACACTTTTATGTCAATATGCAACCTGGACAGTAATGTACCATCTGTAATCTGACTACTATAGCTATTACTGTAGACCAGATTCACAATGTCTTATTATCAAACATTGCTTGGGGTGGCATCCATCCCATGCATGTGTAATTGGTTTGTTATAAAATTGATGCACTGCACTTAAGCCCTGATTACTGACCCCATAACAAGGCTAAACTAGGTGTCCTTTCCCTATCTGATTACTTCACACTGCCAGTGTTACTCAAATAATTCTATGCTTAATTCTACAGGATCCAGGGTTCATTTAATGTATTCGGATACAAGTTGCTGTTTAGGAAGGTCACACTTCTCTGCTATACCAAAAAGCATCTGCACATCACCCCAACAACACGCTTTAGTCCACCAGCATGAGCTATGTAAGTTTCCTAATTAAAGACAGAAAAGCTATACACAGACGTATGTGTATTATAGGTTACCGATTGAAGTTGATTCTTCACGAATGCACTCCAGAAAGCAAAGCACTATGTTGTTCCTAGTCTTACCATGAATCCGGATCATAAGTCTAGGCTGTTCCCGTATTGTATATGCAGCAAGTATGTGTTACGTGTACTGTCAACCTTGTATAATATGAGATTAATAAATTTATGCACTGTATTACTGTACCTTGGGCAATACAGTCTATATATAATCGCTGTACAATGCCACTCTGCCTTCTGCCTTCACCTGCCTTCACCTCGTTGCTGTGGTTGTTTGCAATGCTGGGAAATGGAAGAGCATTGCAGAAATACATCGACCTTGTCAAGAGTGCAACTGATAAGTATGCGAACTGGGACCCTTCGATTCCTATCTCTGTAAGTTTTTGTCCAGCAATCCTTTGACTTGGACATTCACACAGACATGTACAATAACTATACCAGGCAGGCGATTACGGCTCGATCAACAGGCTTACGGGCCAGTTCGAGAGACACGGGAATATTTATCGTGAAGAAGAGATTAGGGGCATCACATCGAACTTTCCGCCAGCGACAGGACCTGAGGTTGACGATTACCAGATACTTTCAACGAATGCAAGAAAAGTCAAGGTTGGTCCCGAGGTGCACGCGTAAGTACTATAACTCCAGAAGTAAGACAAAGAAATGAGAACACGCGCGCATATGTCTCAGAACGTTTCTTGGTACTATTGAACCAGTGCTTGAAGGGCAATGGCGATTTAGTTATTCACGTGGGGCACTTCTCCTTATACATAAACAGCGTATCACATTAGTTCCACCCGAACTACTTGAAAAGCTGAGGAGTTCTGGCTGGGCAAAAGGGCGACAAGTTGTGACACAAGTCCACAACTGCCAGGCTTACGCTCTCTATCTTTCTGATAAAAGTAAATATGATGAAAGAATCATATTATCCTTTATTTAATTATAAACCACTAACATTTTGCTTAACAGGTAGTGAGACTGTCAGCATTAGCTTACATGTAGATGCTTCGAATCTGGCGACTCCTGGAGTGACCGTCGGAGCTGGAGCTACTGTAATATGGACAACAGAGGGTGTTACTGGAATTCTTCAAAAAGCTATCAACTCCGAGCCTGTGTTTACGCCACTATATCAAATAAAAGAAGTTGGTTTCCGTGCAGGAAGGAGGGACCAAGCATTGGATCCCAAGGAAGATCAAGTTGAAGAGTAAAGTATTACATCTAGTAATTTTCAGCGTACTGACTACTGAACAATAATTAGATGGCAACAAGTCGAAGCATCGTGGGACTTTCTCAATGAGGATGGAGAGGAGGAGACGGAAGAGCTATCGGTGAGCTTGACATCGCCTCCGTGATGTTTTCTGTTTCAAAGCTGAATGATTTCTCTCCGCAAAACGAGTCTGACAACGAATGAATGCCGCATATCAGAAGGACAGTCTTCTGTATCTAAAGACTTCTTCTGTATCATTTAATGTACTTTCACAAGAAGAGTGCTACAATAGAATGCTACAATAGAATGCTACATTGATTTCGTGATAAAGGACGTGTGCCGGTATAAGATTTATCGACGTGAGATCGCTGTTGACTCAGAGTTGAGGCATAAGCAACCGTGGAAATCAGGCGGTGAGGACTCGGAAGTCTCGGGTCGGTACAACGTATTGTGTGGGCTGGACACACTAATCATGGCATACAATGTGGGATATTGGTACTCTAGCACCCCCTAGTGAACCATGTAATGTCCGCTTTCTCCACAATCAGAAGTACTACTGTCTTACTCATTATTAATGGGCGCGTTTATAGAATATTATAATCATATTGCCGACTGTCGACACCGGGCCAGCCACAAAATCAATCAGACGCTTTCTTAGCCCATCTGCATTGCCTCATTTCCAAATGCGACATGTACTCGTCCTTGCATACCTGGTTTCTAATTGTGACTTCCAGCCAAGTTGTCTGACATGGCGGGCTTCCTTTAAATAAATTTCACCGCCTTAGGCGGCGGGTTGCAATAAACATACTAAAGTACACTGCTCTAAATATGTTATTGTTGGGAGGGGTTATGTGAGAGGCTTAGAGGGATCACACAAAGAGGGGGGATAGTGGACTCGGCTTGCTCTACTTAGCATCATTGTCTGTTGATTCAGTAGGTATATATAATATGTAGCTATGTCTCAGGTACGTCTGTTGCTTATATGCGTCATTCCATATATGTTAACACTCCCCTTCAAACATATATTAGTTTAATAATATGTTTGTTTTGTGACTATTCGTTTATTTGATTTGTAGTTATTTTATTTTTATTTTTAGGGGTAGTTATAGTGCTGCTACCACTCCCCTTCAAACATTTATAAGTTGGCCAGACCTATAAGATGTTTGATTTGCAGATTGTTCAACATTTT
>NW_006760945.1:0-3152 GCF_000271605.1 Fomitiporia mediterranea MF3/22
TTAAAAATGTAAAAGGGTTAGAACAAAGAAAAGAGATTGACACAACAGTAAGTACTGATACTCAAAACATAGGAGAGTTGTAGAGTAGTAATAGGTAGTCTTAATCTGATGTTAGCAACAGTGTAGAGGGGACCTAAAGGTTCAGTGAGAGGACCTAGGCTACAACTATCCTACACAACAGAAATACAGAACACAAGCACTAGAACATAGTCAGAACTTGCAGAACAGGCAGGGAGAGAGAGTAAGACAAGAGTAGAGTATATAGAGTGAGTCTAAGAGTACAGGACTACCTGGAGTAGACAAGATCAAGACTACAGGACTAGTCTGATCTTGTATGCCTATATATACTAAACTACACAAGAGCACTCAGGGAGTATGAGCCACTAAGAATGATAAGCCATAAAGAATGAAAGAAAGGAATGTCAAAGATAAAGGTACAAAGAATGAAGGGATGGACAAAGGGTAAGAGACCATAGAATGAACAGAGAATGAAGGGGTGGTCAAAGGAATGGAATGACAAAGTAAGGAAGGGTAGTAGTAAGAGTCAGCACACATATAGTCCATAGACAGCACCCCTGAGGGACAGAAGTCCTGAGTTCTGGTACAGAAGGGTGCAGAACCCTTAGAACTGAAGATACAGGAGTGGAGAATTGTAACATTCATCAGGAAAAAGTCAGATTTCTTGTAATTTCTTATAGACTTTGTAAAGTAACATATGTATTGTATATACATTATAAAGTAATTGTAAGGATTGTAATTGAATCACAATGTTTAAATAAGACATATTAATGTATATAAAGACTACATAAGTACTAGGGATGAATAAAATCTATTACATGTATTATACTAACTTTGTATGACAACCTAAAGTGTTATGCTTGTATTATATTTAAATTATAATCTTAAAGAAAGAGTTATATTTATAATATAATAATGTAATAATTACTATTGTTGCCTTATAATTTATACAAAAGGTATATTAATGTATATTATACTTAGATTATTTATACAAGCAGTTTACAATTATTGTAAAAGGCATTTCATCTACTTGTAATAATTACATCAGTGTGTTTAGAAAGCTATATACATGTCATATTACTTTTTACTATATTACAAAGTAGATCAATAAGTTTATTTTATACCTAAATACAATAATTGAAATGTTCTATCAGTTGACGACTCATATTATAGTTGCTTACGTAATCAACTGCTGAAGATCGGGAGCATATAATGACGCATTTCTCTTACCTCCTACCTTCAACGTCTCCCCAACCCTCTGCCCCCAACGCTATGTCGTTGCCTCTGTTCTCTCTAGTCGAGTCCTCTGCTCGCAAGCGTCCTACCAGCAGGCACTCTGCCTGCAACAACATAGGCAATAAACATCACTGCACTTGTCTCTCCAATCTGCCGCTGCGATGCCCACGCTGGGCCTCAGATCTTGCGATGATGCCACCGAGCTGACTACACCGTCCTTCAGTGTAAAGTGTAAGCAGCCAGTCCACTCCATAATAGCCTGCACAATAGTTGCTCATCCCTCTCCTCCCAACTTTTTTGTCTCCCTTCCATCCCTCCCGCTCCTTGCTCCACGTCTTGTGTTGCCCCTCCTTCGTTGTCTTCCTTTTTTTACACTTGCCTTCCTGTTTGCATTTGCATTCGCGCATCCACATTGTTGACTAATACCGAACGACTTCTTCAATAATTCCACACATTCGTGTACTTCTTCCCGCTCCGCAGCGCAAGCAACAATCGACGAGCACACGCTCGCGACAATGTCCCTGTACGACTACTCCCATCGTGCCACCCTCTCTCTCACCCGGTACGTGCTTCTTTCCCTGCCCATTTAATGTTTGACATCACTTTCGATAGGCCACACCGCGTGCATTTGCATTCCTCTGTGCCGGGCATGACACTGCATTGAACGGAAGCAGTGACCCACCACTCACGCCGCCTGCACTGAGTCTGTCCATGACTTCCACGTTGCCTTGTCTCTTCACGTCAGAACGTCCCAGAGATACACCATTGCGATCCATGGCCCAGCACACCACACCCCCCATTGCTTGCTTTAGTAAGAGCACGCAGTACACATGCACAGACACGGATTCGCCTGTAGCTCAAATCAGCTCGCTCGACGCTCCAGATCTCAACCCAGTGCACTACCGCCCTTCCTACACGTTGTCATGGTGTGTCCCTCTCCTCACTTCAATTACCTGCACTTGCTAACAATTCTGTCCCTTAGGCAAAGACTGGTCTGATAAATATTCAAAGTATGATTCTCTACAACTGGACACTCCTTTCCTTTCCTTTCCTTCTCTGTTATTTATTTTTGTGTCTGTATGATTGTTTCACAAGTACAATATTATTAGAATGAAATGTAGTAGAAATAAATCAATACAAGTGTATTAAAATGTAAATACTTAATTATAAGAGGAAAAAAGGAGAAATAAATGAACACCTGGATTGTAAAATATTATAACTATTTTAAAGCCTTGTAAAGCTCTTATAAAGTATAATAATGTTTAACAATATACATACTACTTTTAAAGCTTTGCATTAGATTGTATACATTATAAAACTATATTACTCTTGTTAAAATACAAAGTTCTTTTAATATCTTTTCATTTTAGGAGGTTGGATATAAGTTTGTTTACATATTGTCAACACTTATAAACCTTATTCATATTAACAATTTGTACATACCTTTTTGTATCTTACATAGCTTTTTATAATTTTCTCATTTTGAGAGGTTGGATATATGGTCTTTTATATTTTTTAGAAAATTTATATAATTTATATGTTTATAAGCTAATATAAGCCTCAAGACTTTTTCCTGATGTTACTGATTAGTACTGTGTTATGCTGTGTCTTTAACATTATGGCATACTATGTTTTCATCAGTAACAAGAATTTATATTTTCTCCTCCAACAAGCTAGAAACCCATCATTCATGTGCATCCTAGGAAGCCGATTATTCTTTAACATGAAGGAAGCCAGGAAGTGTGGAGTCAACAAGGGGACGAGTTACTACATGAAATCCATCAGGAAAAAGTCTAAAAGGTTATATTACATTATAATGGTGTGAAAAAAGTGAAAAAAGTAAAAAAAGTAATTTACATATTATCAGACCTCGATTTCTGATAAAGTAGTATAACTTT
>NW_006760946.1:0-3149 GCF_000271605.1 Fomitiporia mediterranea MF3/22
CTATTAAAGACTAGTAAAGAGACTAGAGCTAATACTCTAAAGCTCTATACTTGAGGAGGACTAGTACTAGTGAAGGAAAGGGAACTAAGAGCTCTGAGGATAGACTATAGGAAAGTAGTCTCCTTTATACACTTTACTCATATAGATGGGAAAGTAATGAAGTCATAAATATAAGGACTACATGAGGACAACATAAGGAATACATGAGACAATCTAGAACTTTGGTTGTAAGTTCTATGATTGAATACAGAAGTATAAAGGTAAGGCTAGAAGTTAATAAGGATAATTGTCTCCTAAACTAAGTCTATTAAGGAAGACTTAGGGAAAGATCTAGAACATTAGTTGTCAGTTTTAGAGTGTACACAAGACAGTCTAGAACTTTGGTTGTAAGTTCTAGGGACAGTACAGAAGTACAGCCTTTTATATTACAAGAGTCATAAGAAGTCATTAAAAGTCATAATACTCTACCTTATAAGAAAGTGTATTTATTAGATTGTGCTCTGGATTAGGAAATCCCTAATTGCCTTATGTAGAATTACTGCACTTGGAATGTCTCAGATTATCAGACTTCACTATGTAGTATATAAGGTAGATACTTGCTTGATGTCTCAATAAGAGAGAGTACTTGGGGCACTCCTACTATACTTGTTAAAAGGTTATGAGCCTTGGTGCCCATTGAATGCCCCCACACACTCACTCTTGCAGAACACCTTCACCTCCTGCCAGACCACCAAGCCCAAGACCTCCCTCTCCCCCCAAACTCATTACAATGTTGTCTACAACACATACCTTTGTTAATACTACAATGAAGGACTCTAACATTACAAAGTTCTTCAAGGGAACAGAAAAGTTGGCTGGTGTGAAGGGATACAAGATATGGTGCTTGTGCATACACAGTGCACTCACTGCCATGATGCTCTTAGACCATCTAGAGCACAATCCCCCTTCCTCCAATGATGCTGGCATATGTACAGGCAATGTTTTGTATCATTGTATAATGAAAACAATAACTGATACAATTTATACAAACTTCACAACACATACAAGCATTAGAAGTCTCATGAAGGTGCTTTCTGAACAATACAATGTTCAAACAACAATGACACATGCTGTAGACATATCCACATTGTTTACAGTAAAAGAGCATGTATCACAGTTTGATAAGATGTTAGACAGCATCAAACAAATCTACAGGCAGTTGTCTACACATAATAAAGCCCTCAATAACAATACATACATCTCAGTGATTAATCTTGCTACTCCTCATGAGTATAGATGGGTAGCAACAATGCTAGACAGGCAGATTACCCATTATAATCAACTACCAACAGTTACAGTAGCTCAGAAAGACGTTCTGACACCAGCTAAGCTGATACACAAATTACAAAACACATATACTAAGTATCATTCTCAGTACTCTCAAACGAAACGAGATACTGAACAAGATGGCCTACAAACGAAAGGCAAAAGTGTAGCTAAAGGCAAAACAAAGTCTTACAATAAAGTTAAATGCTACAACTGTAACAAGTACAGGCATATGTCAAAAGACTGCCAAAATCCACCAACAAGCAAAACAACAGAAGCTTGAAAGAAAAAGCATAGGCAAACAGCTACTACTTCTACTACTACTACTATGCTGTCTCAACCTGCACTTAATGTAGCAGTATTCATTGGAGACAATAATGAAACAGCATTCATTGAAGATGTTAATGAAACACTAATGCTAGAGTCTACAATAGTAGAAGCCTCAGTATCAAGTTCCAGCAGCTTACCTGTTCAATCTGCTCTATCTGCTGAATCCAATGTATTTTCAGCATTCAAAGTACAAGAAGAAGGTGTCATGCAAGTAGACAATTTTATGAACTCATTTGACAATACAAAAGAAGTCATTAAAGAGTTCAATTACAATCCAAACGTATGTATCAACACAATACGTTACAATGATACTGAACTAATACATTGTATTGATATATTGGACTCTGGTGCAAATGTACACACTACTCCATACTTGTTCTGTCTTACAAACGTTTGGAACTCAACCCCAATAAATGTTACAATTACAAATAAATCATCATTCTCACTTAGCAAAAGTGGAGTAATGACATTTAACATAAAGCTACAAAACGAAGCCAATGAGCATACAAAGGTGAATACAATTTCACTACAAAACATATACTATCATCCTAATCTGAACTTCATACTTGTTAGTGAAGCACTATTATGCAAAGCAGGATATGTTTTAATGAAAACAAACAATGAATGTATTATTTATTCTCCTGCTCATACAAAGATTAGTGAAATACATGTACAAAATAACTTGTATATGATAGTTTCTCATTATAATAAACAATCTATTAATGCAATCACTATTGTTGATTTACATCAACAAATGGGTCATGTTAATTTTGATTACTTGCACAAACTCATACAAGAGTATTCTGAGATTATAAGTCAAAGGATAACAGACAATAAAAATGCACAGTGTACAGATTGTATCAAAGCAAACATACAACACAATGAAATACCAAAAATACAAACAACACCTCTTGTACAATCCTATAGAGATCATCTCCATATTAATATATGGGGACCTGCCCCAGTACAAGCTTACAGCAAGTACAAATATCTTTTTACCATTGTAGATGACACTACACAATAGGTAACTATGCTACCTATGCAGTATAAAAGCAATGCTTTCACTGAATATGTAAAGCATACAATGAAACTCTTTACACAGTACAGTATAAGAGTAAAAACTCTCCAAAGTGATAACAATACAGTGTTCCTAAGTAAAGACTTCACTACATACATTGAAAGTCAAGGAACAATACATAGATTAACAGTACACAATACACTACAGCAGAACAGAGTTACAGAACGTATGCATAAGACTATCTTTAACAGTGTACATACGTGTCTGTTATCAGCAAAATTACCTATGAAATTCTGAGTATATGTGGTACAATATCAAACGTTTATTCATAACAGAACACTGAGAGTTGCTATTAATTTCACAACACCATATTACAAATAGTATAACAAACATTATCAAATAGATAATATATGAGAATTCAGCACATATTGTATCATACAGAACAAACAAACACATAAACTACAACCTAGAGGCTAACATGCACAATGGCTAGGTT
>NW_006760947.1:0-3148 GCF_000271605.1 Fomitiporia mediterranea MF3/22
GGTCCATTGAGATTCGTTCATGCCTATTTTCTGTAGATAGAAGTCTATAGCTTGTCCTTTAATGAAATTAGGTAGTACTCCCACTTGTTCTTTAGGGAAATAATGTAAACCTGATTGCTTCATGTACTGATTGACTTCCATGACAAACTTGGTGTATCTTTGAAGGTTAGGTTCACCTGAATAAACTGTAGGAACAATAGGTTTTGTGCTCTGCATCTGTATCTTCAATTTCAGAAGTTCCTTATTCCATTTCCTCTTAGCAAGCTTTTTATGCTTCTTAGTACCTTCAGAGTCACTTGAATCAATGTCTGTAGGTTCGAATAATGCATTGCTATCATTGCTATTGTCAGAACTCAAGTATCTGCTCGAATCCAAAGAATCCAAAGAGCTATTGCCTGGATCCAGGTCAGGATCCTGCCTTTTTACAATTTCTGCTCTCTGTATCACACAATTCACATAACTCTTTCTTACAAGGTTGTCTGAGGGTCTCACTGATGCGAATCTATTTGTCTGTAGTGTATTTGTACTTTGTGGCTCAGTAGTATCTTGTGTGGTTCTTTTTCTGTGGCCTTTACTATTCCTATCTGCACTGTGCTTGATAGAGGGTACAGAACTGTGGTGGAAATTCTTTTCCTTGCTCTCTTTGCCTTTCACAGTTTCTGATTTGTCTTTACTGTCATCAGATGCATCCAAGACTGTAAGTTTCATGTCTGGGTTCAGTCTGTTCATTTTAATATTGTGTTTTGCACTGGGTGTATGTGTCAATCCTTGAACATTAGTATGATAGTACATATATGCAGGTATTTCATTCTACAATGTGTCTCCTTGCCCTGCTAGGGTGTCATATCTGTAGTATGTTTCCTTACCTTGATTTCCTATCTTGGGGCAATACGTTTCTTGTTTGAAACAAACTGGTAATTCCTGAGGAGTTCTGGGAGCCTTACTGTAGCCTTCATTTCTGAAATTCCATTGTCCTGATTCTGCATTTTGTCTGTACTCTATCTCCTGAAAATACATTCTTTGTACATTAGAATCTGCTTTACTGGAACTGTCTAGTTCTACCTGACCATAATTACAAATGTCTGGAGCTTTTCCTTTATTTGCTCTTGCACTTTTCTTATTACTAGGTACAGGTTTACCTGGATCTTTCTTCCAAGGACGTGTGCTTTCAAACTGTAGAGTATCTTCCAATTGTTTGGGCATTCCTTTAGTAGCTTCTGGGTGTTGACAACATACTTTCTGATACATCCATTTAGCTAACTTGTCTCCAGTTAGTTTAGATGGGTTGATTGTGTCCAAATTAATGTTTCCTTCATGTTCCTGATACATACTATTATACTTATGAGTTCTCTTGTTCAATTCCTTGATATCAATTCCTTGATTGAATGGACTGGCTAGCCTACTCATGGCTTTCAGTGTCTCTGGCCTAGGAATGTTTCTGAATGTCTTTCTGACCTTCTGGAACGTTTCCTGCTGTAAGGAAAGTGTTGTTCCTTTACTGATACCCTTGTTCTTACTGACAGAATCCTCAATGCCAGTTTCCTGAGCATTTACACTCTCTGTACTGCTATTATCTACTTCTGTGAGCCTAGTAAGGTAAGCACTTGCTAGTGTCTGCTCTACAGTGTGCATCAGTCTAACAATATGTGCTGGTACAGGTACATACCTTTGTTCTACATTACTTGTATGTAATAGTTCATCAGAGTGCCTCCAGCCTAGTGTAGACAAGGACTTATCACCTGGCAAAGGGTCATCAGATTGCCTCCAGCCTGTAACAGACAAGGACTTATTCTCTAGCATGTTAATAACAACTTCCAGACTTGGGGGCCCTTCTGGGATTGTCTGCTAAGGCTTGGTGGCCACATTGTGTTCAGTACTCAACAGATAATCTTGTTGTCCATTGTCTACATACTCTGTTAATTCGAAATCTGTAGTGTGCACTGTTTCGAATCTCTCTGCATTCAGGGAAAGCTACTCTTCAGCACTTCTGAATGATGCTTGCCTCTTGCAATATCAACAAGGAGGTCTCTCTGCATTGAGGGGAACAATCCATTTGTATCCCTCAAGCATTCTGAGTATCTTAGTAACCATAGTGAGAGTATATGTGTCTCTAATTTAGATTTGCAAACTACTCACTGATTTCTTTGAATTTGAAGGAGTACTAGACAATGTGAGGAACGTATTAGGGTGATCAAGCCCTCAGTTCCAGTCGTCAAAGCCCAGCAGGTTTATGGAAAGGTGGGTTCAGTCAAAAATGTGTAAGGATAGGTATACTAGCCTTATACAAAGATTCTCTCTTTACCAGCACACTCAACTACTGACTGGGATAACCTAGTAATTGAGCACTAAGAAGGAGAAAGAATCCCCTAACCCTTAGCTCGAAAATCCTTTATATATGTGTATACACATGTAGTAGGATACAGGGTAGTCTAGTGAACAAAAAGGAAAACACTCACAAGCACCTACAACACATGTTGTACAAATGCACAGGTAGCACAATTGTTACACACAGCTCTCAGTCTAGAGAGAGGAATGGTACACACAAAAACATTTAGACAAGAATACAAACCTTCTAGTGATTATTATAGAGTACTAATGGAAATTGACAGGATAACAAAAGGTAGGGAAATGGTATGCTTCAAATGTGGGCAAAAAGGACATATGGCTAGGAATTGCACTAGAAGAAATCCTCAAGGTAAAAGGCTAAAGTATAAATCTAACAAGAGGTTCACAAAAAGGAACACAGTAATCCCTGAAGAACAAGAAGCCCACATTAATAAAGAGGAGGAAACAGAAGGATCAAGTAAAGAGGATTTTTGATCCAGAGTTTAAAGGTAGTAGAGTCTTTAAACTCAGGAGTAGAGAAAAAGGTAAAAGAAACTCTACAAGAAAAGCAACTAACAAAAATCTACCAGACAGTACAAGCAGCACTCTATCCAACCTGTAAAGCAATTATATCATATAGAGGACAGTAAACAACAATTAAGACTATGTTTGATTCAGGTACAGGATTAAGCACATTATTACTAAAGATAGCTAAAGCCCTCAAGCTAAAACTCATAAAGAATAACAAGCCTAGGGTAATTGTCAGAAATGCTGATGGTACAATTAATAAAGGAGGATGGAAGTATAATGCTTAGGCATGGTT
>NW_006760948.1:0-3146 GCF_000271605.1 Fomitiporia mediterranea MF3/22
TTTCTGTGTGTAAACAGCACTACAATACATTTTCTTAGCTCAGTAATATTAAGCATTTGTTTTGAAAGATGATAGTGTACTTTTATGAGCTATTTTAATGTAAAGTATCTTGTTATATTTGGCACAGCGTATACGCTGTATACACTGTATACGGAAGTAGCGTATCGTATATGGGTCCTGCTGACCCAGTTTACGCCCGTAATTATACGCGCGTATGTGTATACGTGGGAAATTTTACGCGCGTAAGCGTATACGCTACACACGGAGCACTACTCACCTCCCTATCTGCTGTTGTGATGCCTGTGCTGAGCCTTAGATCCTGCAAAGACTCCACCCTGTTGACAACACTGCCACTCGGGCCTTCAACACGAAGCATAAGCAGCCAGTCCACTTCATAGTAAGCATGATAGATTCTCCCCTCATGTGTCCTCCCTTGTGTTGCTTCTCCTTCATTGATCCTTTGCTTTCCTCTTTGCATTCCTGTATTCGCATTGTTGACCTATGCTGAAAGATTTCACTAATTCTATGCGTACTTCTTCCTGCTCTGCAGCACAAGCAACAATCGACGAGCATACGCTCGCAACAATGCCCATGTACGTCTACTCCTATCCTGCCACCCTCTCTCTTACTCCGTATGCACTCTCCTTCCCCACCCGTTCAATGCTTGACATCACTCTCAATAGGCGCACACTGCGTATTTACATTCCTCTGTGCTGGGCATGACACCATAATATGTCTCTGTAGGTTGTCCCTGTCTGGTGCTGGCCAGCTGACGCGGTTTTCCTTTAATGCCGGAAGGAACTCTTCGAAGACGTCTTGTGCAGAGTCGATGTTGCCTGCTGAGATGTAAGTGCCGAGTAGGTGTAGGTAGCTTGTCGCGTCGGGCTTTCGATTGCACCCCAAATACGAACTGCAGCGTTGGTGTTCGCATGGATCATATATGAGCGAAGAAGAGTACTGTATACTTCCGGGCCGAGAGACAAGCACCGACCGTCCCTGTCGCAGAACAACGTCTGCGCTGCCTGGAAGACAAGCAGTGCCGACGTAGAGTAATCCTCCTTGCGCAATAACTCCAGGTTCTTTTGATCCGTGGTGTATGCATTTCCGCGCTGGTCCGGCCTCGGAGCCGTCGCGCTCGGGATCAATGGGTGTTGACTAACAGAGTCCTGTTCGAGCATACGGTTGAACCAAGCAAGTGCACTCTGAATATCATCGTTCTTCAACAAACCCACGGATGAAAGCCGAGTAGACCGATGCGCAAGGGAGCGGAACGTCCGTAGGACCGAACACGAGGGGTGCAGAGGAGTATGCCAGTATGCCAGTACGTATTGCTCTCCCTAACTAACTTAGATAATATATTTGTATAAAGTATTTTTAAATAATCAAAAAAATTATAATGAATTGTGAGCCTTGCAAATGTTTGCAATATCTGCTGTATCTAATAAGTATAATACAGCCTTGTCATTTTTGAGATCAAATATAAGTAATTTTACTTATTGTAAAGGATAACAATTTTTACATACATTTATAACAAAAACAAACCTTTTGAGTCTTACAATGTATACAATTCCTTTTACTTATTATAAAGAACCACAACCTTTTCTTAGATTTACAATACTAACAAACCTTTTAAACATTAATAAAACTTCCTGACCTTATAATGCCTTGTACTATTTTCTCAAAAACCAAGATCAATTCTAATTACTTCTACCTTTTCCTTATTCTCACAAATTATATAGTATTATAATGTAATAAGGTAGAGGCACGATAAACTCGACAAGCTGTGTGACGCACGTGACTTAACCCTACTTGCCTTATGTAGCTTCAACAAAGTTGATCAAACTAGTACTACAGCAACCCTTATATGACACTTTTTTTCCCACAGAATAGTAGTTAATAGTCTTATTTATCATTCTGTGAAACAAATTTTCAATTTTCTCAAAACTGACTGAGTAGATACAAAAATACCTTTTTTTGTACTAAACACTGTATTCTTTGTTTTTGTAGAGTTTGACAGTTTTTTTATTTTTTGCATCTTAATTTTGGCCACCCTTAAAAAAGAAATATCTGACTAATACATGACTAATAATGCCAAATATGGTAAGACACTTATATTAGTCACTGTTATTTGTCAGAACTGTAATGTCTCAGAAGACAGATTGACACTCAATAGTAAAGTCAATCTATTAGCAAATGTAAACAGTATAGTCAACATGTCTCTATAGAAATTTGACATAAAAAATAGGGAAATAAGAGTCTTGATTTTTGACATAAGGTCCTTGGCTTGGATTTTGGCCGCTAGGGTCCTTCCTAATATGGTAAGCGATGGTTGTGACGGTGACGTGACAAGCTTGTCGAGTTTATCGTGCCTCTACCTTACAAGAGTTTGGACTTTTCCCTAATGAATGTGAATTTATTTATTTTTTGTTGTTACAACACAACTGATACATTAGATGCTCTATAACTGTTAAATGCTGGTAATCACAGTGGCTCCCAAGCAGTTGATTCTTATATACAATATTTTTACAATGTCAGTCAAACTTCTCCTTGAAAGTTTTCAAATATAATATGTATTTGTCTCTATCAGAATATGGAGAGACACTGAGAGAGAGTCAATGTGTAATACCTACTATTGTACTGCTTGAACAAATAGTAATTACTTAGAATGCTCAATCAAATTGTTGTGATTCAAGGCAATGGTTAACAGCATTTATATATGCTCTATACATTAATATTGCTTATAAAGGGCATTGTTCATAACAAACAAGCTGTCACTTTCCACAATGTAACATTTACTATTATTACTACTACCCAGACATTATCTGGTCTATTGAGTAACCTTGCTGACTGGCAGAACTGAAAGGAGTCAGAGGTGTGTCATTTGTGTAGTCTGTCAGCAACAGTGTAGAGGGGACCCAAAGGCTCAGCAAGGGGACCCAGGCTACAACTATCCTACACAACAGAAATACAGGATGCAAGCACTGGAACATAGTCAGGACTCACAGAACAGGCAGAGAGAGAGAGTGAGACAAGAGTAGAGTATATAGAGTGAGCCTAAGAGTACAGGACTACCTAGAGTAGACGAGATCAAGACTACAGGACTAGTCTGATCTTGTACACCTATATATACTAAACTACACAAGAGC
>NW_006760949.1:0-3142 GCF_000271605.1 Fomitiporia mediterranea MF3/22
AGATGGTGGAGGTAGGAGGGAAAGGAGTGACGAGAGCAAGTGCGTCATTATATGCTCTCGATCTTCGGTACTCAATTATGTAAGCACTTCGATATACAGTTTAAAAGTAAAACTAAATTATATTATAAGTCTAACAGGGTGATTGTTAACAATATTAATATATATAATTGCATATTATCTTACTAAAAGTATTATAATCAACTTACAAGCACAATACAATATTTTTATAACTATTATAATCTATCAACTATTATTGTAGATATCTTATAATATAATTTTAACAGATTATAATAAGAGTTGAGTACTTGTACCTCACATGTAATGTTGTAATAATACTATTAGTAAGCTTACTTGCTCTAAAACATGTTTGTAGTTTAATAGAAACTTTGTATATTTCTTACATTTATATACAAGCATTATAATTACATTACAAGTAAAATATAAGTATTATTTTAGAATGTAATGCTTATGAAATAATTTAATTAGTTTACTTTTGCTATTATTAAATACATTTGTTGCGACTTTTTCGTGATGTCATTCTGCTATGTTTCTCAATCATTTTTAAAGGGCTTCTCTCCTCGAAGCACGCACCTATAACTCTCATATACTTTATCTGCACGAAATTGGCTTAGAACAATGCCCCGACTTGCGCAGACTTCCAGATCCACCAGGAAAGGATCCTTGTGGAACTGCATTCCCGAAAACAATTCAAGAATTGCTCGAAATGAACCGTGAGTATTATCATTCGTACTTCCAATTTATATCTTATTCTCACGATTTTGTTTGAAGCTAATGATACCGTGCCCCTTCTTACGCACTATGGTCAAATCGTACAAGACAGCTTAGACATTAATAAGCTGCGTCTTGTATTTTATATCGCACGCGACCCAGAACACTTTCCATAAGGTAAGGTCAGAATTTGTTTTTCACCTTGCGAGTCTGAGGGGTAAATTGCAGATCGCGAGTTGTATGCAGGTTCCGGTTACTACTCCTGTGCAAGTGGCAGTGGTGAATAGGACGAGGTCAGGTCGTTGGTCGGGTTGGAGAAGCAAAGATAGGCACGCATACAAGGTGTGAGAGAGTGTGAGAGTGTGCATAGATTGCTTCTTTGTGTCTCCTTTTTTTTAAAAAAATATGACGTGTAATCTTGGAAATTGTTTTGGTACTTGCATCAGTTTTGCCTTCCGAATCAGACGAACAGCGACAGGCTTGCCAGAGCCAATTGTATGATGGCTGACAGGACTTAAGGCAAGGAGAGGCACACACAAATATGCAGGTTGCTGTTTCCTGCCGCCCGGTACCCAATCTGAACTCAGTGAACTGATGTGAACGCTGTAAACGCACATATAAAGGTATTCCATTTAGAGGTAACACAAAGAAAAGAAAACAGTCACAAAACAAGTATACATGGCGGAGCACAGCTAGACTAAAACCCTTTTCCAGGAAAAAAACCCTCAGTGAGGAAAACGTTCCATGGAAGTAGGGAAACTATGCTGCTGGGAGTTGTGTTTTAAGTTATCTACTGAGCGTGATTCGAGGGTACAAAAAAATGGGATGCCGAAAATATTCACGGCGGTTCGTATGAGTCGAACATCATTCTGATGGTCTGCCAGACATGCGGAAAGTCCTTGTTTAAAATCACCCTTCGGGTTAGTCTTTCGTCACTGTGGAAGTTGCTGAAGAGGGGGCATATCGTTCTGCGATGTAGGATTGTATCGGGTTCGTTGCAGGTGGGACATTTCCCGTCGCCAATCCGGCTTATTCTGGAACGAAAGAGACCAGTGTAGGCGACATTGGTCCGCGTTTAGTAAAACACGGTTTGGGCTGCGCGGGTTAGTGACGAATGGGACATTGGGAAGGGTGGGATTATGTGAGTATGAACTTTTTTTGTAATTGGGTCCTTTTTGCTCACCTTCGTAAACAGAGAGACCAGAATGGGGTTTCCCTTTTGGGAGGCGACCCAACTGCAGTGTAGGTTCTGTTTGATCATTTTATGGATTGTGGAGTGCTCTGAGTAGTCATGATTTATGACGTGTGGTGCAGGAAGTGTCTCTGTTGATGGGCAGAGGGAAAGGAAGGGTTTTTGGTGCAAAGAATTGAGTTGAATAGGAAGCAGGAATTCACTGTGGAGATTAAATATTTGGTCGACAAGATGTGGAAACGTGCAACTTGCATGTTGCTCAATCATGAGGAGCATGCTGGTTGCAGATAGGATAACTTGGCAACAAGAGAAATTGTCTGTAGTATATGTGTGATGAAAGAAGGTTAGCATGTGAATGATTACAATGAGATCATGATAAGTGTGGCCTGTAGTGGGCAAGAAGAGTATCTGTGTTTTAAGACAAAATTGGTTTGTCTTTTCAATAATGTCAGCATGATTCGGATACTGCCAAATTAGGAGTTTTATGTCTGTAGTTGTCAGCATCTGTGTGTTGAGTTCTGAAGGGTGTTTAATAAGGTGTGCAAATGGGGTTGGTAAGTTAGTAGTCATTTGGTAGTGTTGCACAGGAGTAACAGGAGCTATGTTAACATCAGGAAAATATCTCAAACTTTGTATTAGCTTATATGTATATAAATTATATATATTTTCTACATTATGTATAAGAGCTTATTGTGTACCTAGGGGTTTTAGGAAGGTAATAAGAAGCTAAGAAAGCTATTAAAAAGTCTTGACTTTCTGGTCAAGAATAATAAGAATTGTAGTACTTACTAAGATATACAAGTGCTTAAAGTGTACCTTGCAAAATGGCTAAGTATTATAATACTTGTTATTTTAACAAGGAAAACATATAAATATAAGATGTATAAGATAAAATTTTCCTTATATCCATTTGTTATTGAAATAACAGTTTATAATTATATTGAAATATTGTATAAATACATTATTATCTACAACAATTAGGGAAATGATCTGACGACAGATGGCAAGTGTATTGACAATAGAGAACGAATGTGTTCCTCAGCCGTTTGAGGTAGTCTTTGTCACCATACCTTGGTCGCCTCTCGGTCCCTGCAAGTTGGATTCTGCATGGATTGTGAGATTGTACGGATTGTAGAGGTCGAGGTTGCACCTGTGAGGCAGATTTGGAGGTTGACTTGTTAAGGGGGCAAGGGGTTGTTAGCAAGTGCAGGTGCTTGAAGT
>NW_006760950.1:0-3140 GCF_000271605.1 Fomitiporia mediterranea MF3/22
AATAATACTAGAACTAGTTACTTACACTGAGTAGAAGACACATACTATTTCCTTTAACTAAGCTGTAGCTTGAATGTGTTAAGTCTGTGTAAAACACTTATACATGTGTTCAGCTCTAACAGTTTTAAGCTCTTAGATTAATCTGTCTGTAATTCATAATCAATCTATTTTAATAAACATTAGAGAAGTCTAAAAGTAAAGAGTATACTTTACTTATAAAAAGTCAGAGTACTAGATTAAGAACTGTTTATAGAAGTAATAGTATATCTGTTAAGTTATTAGAGTAATAATGAGTAATAAGTAGGATTTGTAGTAAGAAGCCTTTTCTACAAATCTAGAAGTTACTTTAGAACTCTTAGACTCTAACTATATACTTTAGGATTTTATAAAGGTCTAACAGTAAATGTAGTACTAAAGAGCTATAACTTAGATTTTTTAATAACTACTTTTGATTTAATAGACACTGTAGGATTAAAAGTAAATAAAATAAGAAAAGTAGAAAAAGTAGAAAAAGTAGAAAAAGTAAAAAAAGTAAATTAACAAAATTATTTATTAGAAAGAAAAAAGTCAAAAACAAAAGTAAATAGTTCTCCTATTTCTTCTGATTCTTCTGACTCTTCTCTTTATACTTTATTTAAGTCTAAATCTATACAATCTAACCTACTACTTTTACATTCTAAGATCTTAGAACATTTAGAACACTATCTAGCCCTATTTACTACTTAATAGTTTGTCTATAGTATTAAACAGGAATAGTCTCAGTTAAGTTTACAGTTAAGAACATAGGTCTGTTCTTGTTAAAAGAGAGAGGTTAATAAGGAAATGTTAGTATATATACTTACCCTTTTAAATAATAAAACTGTACAAGCTGTACATTCTCTTTAAAATAAGTAGTAGTTTATTTAAGAACATTCTAAGTACTAGCTCTAAGTCCCTGTCCTCTTAGCTCTCTTCTTAGAATCCTCTCAGATTTAAACAATAGCTTTAGTAAATAGTAAATACACTAGTTTGTGTATTAACAAGACCTTTGTATAGGAACACTATCTCTCTACTTAATATGTTCTACTTCTAATCCTAGTATATAATATAAACAGAACCCTAAACTGAAATAGTTAGATTACTAAGTTTGTCTAACTATAAATGACTATTCAGAATTATAAGGAAAGTATTAAGTTTAGAGTTACTAACCTTAGAAAGACAAATGTTTTTATTAGATTTAAATGGTTTAAGACTTACAATCCTACTATTAACTAGTTAGAGTAGACACTTGTGTTTGATTAGTGTTCTAAGTCTTACAACTATCTTATACTACTATTCTAAGTAGATACAAATACTTCTAATATTACTAACAGTTCTAATAAAGGTGACCAGTTGTTCTTCTTTAACTAGGATAGATATGTAAATACATATTCTAGTTAAGATAGAATAGAGTTAATCTAAAGAATGTCTAAGACAGAACTAGTTTAGAACTCTCTTAGAACAACTCTACTCTAGAATGTATATAGACCTAGCCTACCAGATTTTATCTAAGAGTTCCTTAAAGTCTTTAGTAAAGAGGAATTTAACTAGCTTCCTAAATACTGTTTTTAAGACTATATAATTGAATTAACTAAGAGTTTCTAACTTAAGAATTGTAAGGTCTACTTACTTAATAGAGACAAGTAGGAGGTGCTTAACAAGTTTCTTTAGGAAAATCTTTAGAATAGTCAGATCTAACCTTTAAAGTTCTCTATAGTCTCTCCTTTCTTCTTTGTTAAAAAGAAAGATAGAAAGCTCTGTCTAGTCTAGAATTATTATTATCTTAATAAGGGTACTATTAAAAACAAGTACCTACTCCTTCTGATTCAGGAGCTCATTAATAAGATGTATACATTTAGGGTTTTCACTAAGTTAGACATTTAATAAGGATACAATAATATTTGGATTTAAGACAGAGATGAGTAGAAGGTTATATTCTAAACTAATTGTAGATTATATAAACCAACTATAATATTCTTCAGACTAACTAACTTACTTACAACATTCTAGTCATTCATGAATCACATTCTTATAGATCTGATTAACTTAAAGTATGTTAGTGTGTATCTGGACAACATTCTAATCTTTACCTAAACAGTTAAGTACTATTACTAACTAATTCAAGTAGTTCTATAACAGCTCTAAGATAATAAACTGTTTCTCTAAGAAGTAAAGTACTCTTTTGTATAAGAGTCAGTAGACTATCTAAGCTTTGTAATTAGTAAAGGAGAGGTCTGTATAGATCTGGTAAAGGTAACTATAGTTTAGAACTGGTTACAATATTAAAACCTGAAACAAGTCTAAGTATTCCTTAAGTTTGTAAACTACTACTAATACTTTATTCAAAGCTTTAGTACTATTGTCTGACCCCTTTACAATCTTACTAGCAAAGATGTTCCTTAGTAATAGGATGATTAGTAACAGTCTGTGTTTGAGTCTCTAAAGTAGACTATTACTAGTAAGCCTGTATTAACAGTTCTAATAGTTGTAGACAAGTTCTGAGTTAAAGCTAACTCTTCTGACTTTACAAATAGAGTAGTACTTGTTACAATTCTCTACTCTCTTACCTTCAGTTCTAAGGGTTCTGCACCCTTCTGTACTGGAACTCAGGACTTCTGTCCCTTAGAGGCACTGTCTATAGACTATATGTATACTGACTCTTACTACTACCCTTCCTTACTTCATCATTCCATTCCTTTGACTACTCCTTCATTCTCTGTTTATTCTATAGTCTCTTACCCTTTGTCCATCCCTTCATTCTTTGTACCTTTATCTTTAACATTCCTTTCTTTCATTCTTCATAGCTTATCATTCTTAGTAGCTCATACTCCCTGAGTGCTCTTGTGTAGTTTAGTATATATAGGCATACAAGATCAGACTAGTCCTGTAGTCTTGATCTTGTCTACTCTAGGTAGTCCTATACTCTTAGGCTTACTCTATATACTCTACTCTTGTCTCACTCTCTCTCTCTGCCTGTTCTACAAGTTCTGACTATGTTTTAGTACTTATATTCTGTATTTCTGTTGTGTAGGATAGTTGTAGCCTGGGTCCCCTTGCTGAGCCTTTGAGTCCCCTCTACACTGTTACTAACATCAGATCAAGACTACCTATTACTACTCTAC
>NW_006760951.1:0-3140 GCF_000271605.1 Fomitiporia mediterranea MF3/22
ATAGACTAAGGGGTGAGGTGACGATTGACTGCTCAGTGTCTCTCGACTTACTATGTATGTATCTAACTGAGACATTATGAAGTCATTGTCTCGTGGTTGTCTGTTGATGGACTAATCATCTCATAATACTACCCCTTCAAACTCTTACTAGTCCGAGTAAACTGGTAAGATGTTTGACTTGTGGTACATGTAGTGCTTTAGTTAATATATCTGCTCGTTGATTGTTCGTCCGTATGTATTTCACATTTATGTACTCTAACTCAATGTAGCATTTAATAAAATCTTTCTTATGATCTAAATGCTTTGTTTGTTCCGAATATTTGAGTTCGTCTGATGTAACCGTTCGTATAACAGCATCGTTATCGCAAAAGATATTAATTGGTGCATCAGAGACCTGCAGAATCTCTTCAGCTAAATGTGTAAGTGCGATCGCTTCCTGTGTTCCTCTTGCAAGAGCTATTAATTCAGCTTCATATGTTGAATTTGCCACCAGTGTTTGTCTTTTACTTGACTACAAAACTAATGAATTGCTCAAGTAAAATGCATATCCTGATATTGCACGATGCCCTTCTTGCATCATACTGTCTGTGTCTGTATAACTGTTCAATATTGATTGATTTGTGCTGCTGAGTTGGAGCCAGACATTGTTCGTAGTTTTTAAGTACATGTAACAATGTTTAAGTGCCAGATAATGCTCCATACCAGGGTCATTGAGGTATTTTGCTAACTGATTTGTTGCAAATGCTATATCTGGCCACATACAGTCTGCAATGTATCTAAGTGTGCCAACCATGTTCATGTATGGTATATCAGACATTTGTTTTCTATTGTTATCAGTTTGTGATACTGTTTTTAATTGTGTACTGGGCTGCATAGGTGTTTGTACACTTCGTTCGTTCGTAAGTTCGTAACGTTCTATTATACTATTAATATAATGTGTCTGACACATCCTGATGAATCTATGCTCTCTGTTGTGTTGAATCTCTATACCAAGTAGCCAGTGTAATTCGCTACCGTCTGTATATTGTAAATGATGTGCAATAGATTGTTTTATCATTACAATAGTATTATTATTCATTGCTGCAATAGTAATATTGTTGACATGTACAAATAATATGGCTACAGTTATTTCTTTCTTCTTTGTGAAGAATACAGTGTTATCATGTTTGGATTTTGTTAATCTGCATTTAAGTAGTATATTAGATAGTGTTTTATACCATCTTCTACCAGCTTGTTTTAATCTGTATAGTGCTTTTCGTAATTGTAATATTTGTCCATTCTGTAGTCTGTCTATTAAGTTACCTGGAGGAGGTTTAACATATATTTCCTTGTCTTCTGTCAATTGTCCATACAGATATGCTGATTTTATATCTATCTGATGTATTTCATAATTATTAGATACTGCCCATACTAATATTAATTGCACTGTAGATAGTCTAGCAGTAGGAGCAAATAAATCGTCCGTATGATAGTCAAGGCTGTCAATCTGATAGTTTCCTTGAACTACTAATTGTGCTTTATATTTTTCTATGCTATTATCAGTGTATTGCTTTATTTTATAGACAAATTGTGTTCTAATGATGTTAATATTATTGTGTGGATTCATGATTTCCCATGTATTATGATTTTCTAATTGTTTTATTTTGTCTTTCATAGCTGTAATCTATGAATCACAATCCAGTTGTTGGATTGCTTCATAAAATGAAGTCGGATCTGATTGTATTTCACTTATTTTAGCATTAAATTCTGTTAAATGAATGGCAATATTATCTTCATCCTTTTTGCTAAGTGCATACATGTGTTTCATTACACGTTTATTCTCCATGCATTGTTCAAGCTCAATAGCACATTCTGTCAGTTTCTGTTTTCGTTCTGATCAATGTAATTTAGGTTCTACTTCTTTTTCAGTTAATTTAACTTTGTTGTCTGTTAAGTCCATTGGTTCTGCCACTTTTCCTTTTTTGTTAGGATTAGTGTTGTCTGTATCATTGTTGTCTGTTCTCGTTATTCTATTGTCTGTTTCATTATTTTTAATTATTAAACACTCGTTTGTATTGTTGTTTGTATTGTCTATTTTCTCCCCTTCAATTTGAGGAGGTTTACCTTCAAGAAATTGAATATTTTGTTCGATGGTAATTTTATTATTGTGCCAAGTTTTATGGCCTTTACTTTCATTGTCTAATCCTATCCAACAAGTGATGATACCTTACTGTTGTATTTTTGTAGGATTTTCGTTGCAAATGATAATATATTGACCAAATTCATATATATTATCAATTGTTCTGTGTGTTCTGTAACGTTTGTAATGTGGGGTATTATAATTTAAAGCAGCACACAGTGTTCTATTATGAATATAGGTAATATGAATTGCTGCTTCAGCCCATAATGTAAACAGTAATTCAGTAGATGTTAGATATGCTCTTACACCTCTAAATATAGTTTTATGCATTCGTTCCGCTATTCTGTTCTACTGTAGAGTATGATGTACTGTTAATCTTTGTTTTGTTCCTTGTGAATCTAAATATTGTTGGAAATCTTCACTAAGGAATACAGTATCATTATCACTTTGTAAAAGTTTTATTTTAACTCTGTGCTGTGTAAATATTTTAGTTGTCCATTGTACATATTACATATATGTATTGGATTTTGTTTGTAATTTGAGCATTATGCACCAACGAGTAGAATCGTCTACAATTGTTAATAAGTAGCATATGTTCTTATATGTGTGCAGTTCAATAGGACCAATGATATCAATATGAATAAGATCTCCAAATTGATTTGCAAGAGGAGATTGACATAGTTTTGGTATTGGTGTATGTTCAATATTTGCTTTTATGCATTCAATACATTCTTTTTCTTCATAGTTTGTTATTTTAGTTGATAGTACACTTGGTTGTGTCTTTAATAATCATTTAATATAATTGTAACTTATGTGTCTGAGGTGTTTATGTATATCATAAATAGATAGTTCGTTCATTGTTTTTAATAAATGATTATTGTACAAAATATACAAGTTATTTCTCAATTGTATATGTCTGATGTATTCGTTACATAGTAATGTTATAGTACAATTATTGTTTGTAAACATAAAAGATAATCTTTCCCTACATAGTAGCACTTGACTTATGAAGGAAAAGGTC
>NW_006760952.1:0-3137 GCF_000271605.1 Fomitiporia mediterranea MF3/22
TTTAGTAGCATAGTAGTCCTTCTTTACTCTACAATTTACAGTACTTTAATTGATAAAGATTTAGATTGAGTTACAAGCAAAAAAGTAAATTAAGTACATATAGTGTTGCAATACTTTTGACACACACTGTAGGAAAAGCATTATACAGCTTACACAGTATAACTAGTTAGGAGGACTCATAAGGAGTCATTAGAAGTATGAGAGGAAGTATAGAAGACATAATAATACAGTAAAGGAGTCATTAGAAGATTAATCTAGGATACAAGAAGACACAAACCAGAGTTAGCAGATTAATAGAAGACACAAACCAGTGTAGTATACAGTCTAAAGGATTAACTAGCTCTACTTCATAGGAACAATAGTGAAGGGAGTTACTAAAGTCACTAGAGTAACATTACTCTAGTAAAAGGTATATAAGGAGGCCAGTTTGACCCTCAAAAGATAGTTTTATCAACTTAAGTTACCTAGTACTTGGAAGTACTCTACTACCAACCTACTAGGCTATACTTGTAGCTTGACTAAAGCAGGACTCCTCTACCCTCTCACTCTACAAGTCTACAAGTCTTACCCTCTATACTCTATTCTGTTACTATTCTTAAGAATTAGGACTAGTAAAGTAAGTATATCTAACAGTTTCCTTACATATTTTTGACTGTACCTACCTAACATTGAAACCCCTTACTGGACACTAATCAACCCTAGGTCTCCCTCATTGTTTAGTACCTCTCAGGAAAGATTAGTGAGTAAAGTTACAATTTTTGAGTAGAAACAGAGACTACTTACTAGATTAGCCCCTAGTAGGTTTACAATACTCTAGAATACTGTAGAACACTTCTGGAACACATTAGCACATATTAATATGGACTAGTACTAGATACACTAGAGGTTCAGATTGATTAGATAAGTTAAGGACTAGGCATCTGTAAAGGTAAAAAGGAATGAACAAGTGTGTATTAAGTCTACAGACAATAGACAACAAGATTACCTATAGAATGCTAAATAAAATGTAGCCACCAAGCCTTTACAGATGATCCTAGGAGGGTACCCAAGCCTGGAGATTAATACTAACATACTAGAGTGTAAGTCCTTGTCCTTCATAAGCTTGAGGCAAAAGAACATACTTAATGTTAGAAGTAAGTCCTTGTCCCTTGTAGGCTAGAGACAATCTGATGAAATTATACTAGGTAATAAGTTCTTGTCTACACAAGGCTGGAGGCACTCTAATAAACTACTACATACTAGTAATGTAGAATTAAGGTATATAACTGTACTAGTACATATAGTTAGACAGACACACACTGTAGAGTAAACACTAGTAAGTACTAACCTTACTAGGCTCAAAGAAATAGTAAATAGTAGTATAGAGAGTAGAAATACTCAGACAATTGGATTTGAGGATTTTTCCAATCAAGTACAGAAGGTTAGGTTTGAGGATTCAACTGACTGAGTACAGACAATTGAGCTTGAGGATTTGCTCAATTAATTTCAGACTACTAAGTTTAAGGATTCACTCAATAGAGGACAGGCAATTTGGATTAAGGACTTACTAGATTGATTTGAAGGACTAACAGTAAGTATTAAGGTGTTTGCAAGCTAGTACAAGAGTTACAGAGCCATCACAAAAAAGTCTTAAGTATTGTATTCACTTGTAATCCTATACATTTTGTACCTTTTATAAAATTTGTTAATGTTAATATAATCTTCATAGGGGGTTAAGCAATAATAGTACAATGTTAAATAAGTAAACAAGAATACTTTTAAAACTTGACAATTATAATTATAATTGTGAAAATTGTTAAGTTATACAAGTAATTATAATATACTTTCTAAGATTATAAGGTTAAAACATACTTATTAATTTGTAACAGTATAATATCTACTTATAATACTTATAAGCTATTACAAGCATTTGAATCACTTCCTTTTACTTTAAATACAATTTTTTATCAAATAATTTATAAAATATAATTATATTTAATTATTTAATACAAAATAATAAATGATACATTATTTCTACAGTTTTAACTCTTACACTACTAGCAGCCTCTGCCTTGTTCTTTTGTGAGCAGAATTTGTGTCAGAAAAGGATGAACACATCCTTAGACTGTTTAATGTAGTCTTTGTCACTATGTTTGGTTGTTACTCAGGACCTGTGAGTCAAATTGCATGTGTGTGTAGGTTGAGGTTGAGTGAGTTATAAAGGTTGAGACTACACCTGTTAGACAGGTTTAGAGTAGTTAGTAAGTATTAATAGGAGAGAAAAGGTGGACATACTATAACAGTATATAGTAAGTGTGAGTAGTGTATACAGGTTGAGATCCAGAGTATTAAATAAGTTGATTTAGACTGTAGACAAAACTGTATCAGTACACATATGTTACATATTCTGACTGTAACATACAATTAGAGGAGTAGTAAACTGAGTCATTGTTGTGGATTAATCTCTAGAACATACCAGCTTGAACAGAGAAGGCAAAGTAGAATGTATTGACAGAATCTGCTCAGGAGGGGTAAGTAGCAATCTACTACTTCTGTTTAATATAGTATTGTCTACTATACTAAGGAATATAAATACATGTAGGGTGGACCTGTAAAGAGTAATGTTAAGTATAGAATGGGTAGGGAAGGAGAGTGTGAACAGTGTCAAAGAGAGGGTTGTACTATAGAAGTAGTTATACATTAGTATTGTTGTAAGCACATGCTTGTTAACTGTTACTTGTACTATAGAGTAGGAAGTATACAAATGTATGAAAATATTAAGGAAGTTGTTTAGTATTAGTCAACAATACAGATGTGTGAATACAAATGCAAAAAGGAAGGCAAGTATAAACAGAGGAGGACAATGAAGGAGAGGCAACACAAGTAGTAGAGTAAGGAGTAAGGAGTATGTAAGGATTTGATTTACTGGTTTGTATTTTATTATTACTACATTGCTGATTGTATTAGATCATTACACAGTAGGACCCACAAGTACATATATTCTTATTGTAGTTAGTTACACTTCCTCCTCATGTATCTACATGTGTATACCCCTATAAAAGACAGTATTGACTGCTAGGTAAAGGGGATTCTTTTCCCCTGACCCCTTGCTTGAGTACTAGGTTATCCCAGTCAGTAGTTGAGTGAACTAAGGGTGA
>NW_006760953.1:0-3134 GCF_000271605.1 Fomitiporia mediterranea MF3/22
GTAGCATTATGGTTTAATTTAATTTAATACTTTGTATAAGTATATATGTTTGTTATTATATGTTTAGAATGTTTGCAACTTTGTTTCGTAATTTTATTAATTGTTTTTATCATTATTATGTGTTTGTTCGATTGCATTTGCATATAACTTTACATTATTTAGTAATTAATAGTTTTATGCATTCGAATGCATTATTATTACTTTGTACGTTTGTATATTTGTATATCTATGTGATATATTTTATTATTTCATTGTATACGTTCATATATCTATGCAATATATTCGTATATAGTAAATATATGTTATTTATTGTGACTGTGCATTTGTGATAGTATAAATTGTTTTTATATTTGAGTTATTATGCTTTAGTTGCATTTATACTCTTGTTTTCATATTATTCGTTTGTCTAATCATTATTAGATTGATTGTACGTTTGCAATAGTATTTCTTTATATTATTATTATGCTTTACTAGCATTATTCTTTTGTTTATAGTATTAATCATTTGTATTATTAATATAATATCAAATGTTCGTTTGTTATGTAAGATGTTATTATTATAACGTATCTCCAAAGTGTAAGATGAAGTAGTTCAGTGTTTGGATATAGTATTGCTGGGTATTCATTACATTTAAAGCAACTAATCTGTCTGAAGTTATTTTAATAAATCAATGTGTGTTTAGGATGCTCAGACAAGTGTGTCTAGGTCCTTGTAGATAGTACATTCTGGTTACAAGTATTGTAGTGTATCTTGTTATATAAAGCAATTGTAGTCTTCAGGACAAGACAATTTGCATTTAGTATACTCAGATGGGAGTGCCAAAAGGTTTGTAGACAAGTAGAATAGATTGTACATGTAGAATCAAGTGGATTCAGTGTTAAATGAAGTAGTTCAATGTTACTTATCAAGTATAACATGATTGAGTGTATCAAATCATTTGTACTATAGTGTATAGTACACCAAAGCATTCAAGATGACAATTGTGGTGCATATAGTCATACATATAACTACTGAGGGGGAAATCATAATTGCAGAGATGATGATTTCAAAGTGTTGCATTTGTAGAGGGTAAGATAAAAGTGTAGTAACAATGTAGATATGAGTAGGGAGTGCAAGGCTCATAACCTGTTAGTGTGTTGAGGTTGCAATGTTTCCTAAACAATAGGAAATATTCTTCTGTAAGTTTGTGTACTGCTCACAAGGATACTAAGAGTTAGTCACACTAGTAGGGGTTCAGTAGACTCTGCTCATAGTGTGTAGGTGTTAATACAAGTCAACTGTGTAGTTCTTGATGAGCTTCATTGTCCTTAGATTAAAGTAATATATATGCTATCTAATATCATATGTTTTAGATGTATGTCTTGGAAGACATGTCTCAGCAATAGTGTATATTTGCAAGACATTTGTGTGATTTGAGACATATGATGCATTTATCTGAAATAAATGTTAACAACATTTAAAGTGGGTAGATAGATTACTCTACTACTTAGAACAGTTGTTAAGGCAAGTAACTTTCTTTTGTAGTAAGAAAAGAAAGGTTAATCAAGAAGTGCTACTAGTTCTTGATTACTTAGTGGCTTATACACAGGAACAAGTGTTGATACTAGAAGGTATTAAAGGAATACCATTTTGGATACAGGGGGAAATTCCCTTAGACTCTTTCAAACAAGGAAGAGCAGTATCAACTGTTGCCTATATAGTAGGCACTCCTATCAATCAACAAATCTGGATTGAACAAATCCAAGAATACTCAGGCCATCTATACACATTACAACAACATTGTAATCTGTTACATAGTGTATTACTTGCACTAGAACAAGGATATCCAGATATTGCAAAAGTAAGTAACTTTTGTAATATTATACTAAACAAAGTTAACAAGCTATAAAAGTAGCTTTGTATCAGATCAAGGAAAGGATTGGAACATTACACATACAACAACTGGTACTAGGCACAGGCAGAAGCCTATTATTACACAGTCCTTTATTATCAAATCCCTCAACCATTCTCATATTCCTACTACTTGTAGGAACACTCTTTGTTATATATATTTAGAGTAGGAGGAAGAGTCAATTGGGGAACAGTACAAGATTGGCTCAAAGAAGAGGTTTACACTCTAGCTACTCCTATTCAAACAAACTGGGGACCTATTATAGCCTTTGTGTTACAAGGACAAAGGCTTGAATATAACAATTTTTAGGTCTTAACAGGATAATTAGGTCTACTCAAAGTCAAGACATATATTATAGAACTATACAAGGGGGAATCACATACTTGTGTAGTCTAATACAATCAGAACAATAAGGAGAAAAACTGGAAGGGATACAATCAGATCTGGATACACAAGGATTGAATATCTTTAATATTCATACAAAGCTACAGGAAATCTTGGACAAGATACAGGACCTTACTAACAGAGTACAAGAAGTACAAGTTGAATCAGGAATATTACAAGTATACCTGAACAGGTTGGTACAGTCACAATTCAACCTAACTACTATATTACAAAATATTAGTAGAGAGGAACAACAAAGTGACAGAAGAGAAGGAAGTACTTCTAATACTCAATACCCTTAGAGACAAGAACATTTTACTCAGGAAGACACAGTCTAAGAAAATCAAGAAAGTAAACTATCAGGTTCTTCAGCTAAAGAAGAAGAGCTTGTTAACACAATACAGGGAGGAATCCAAACATTTCAAGACTATAGTAGAATTGAAACACAGTATCCAGATAGTCCACCAGGATCCCCTAGAAGCCTCCAAGGTCAGTCAGAAATTATTACTTAGGAAGGCCAGACAGTTGAAGAAATTGAACAGTCTATGTTACTAGATACCTTTATAGTAGAAGGAATACCAACATTAGATTATTATAGTTGGTTGTACTAGACCTATCAAAGTAGTACCAGTTCAGAGTCAAGTTTATCAGACTCTTATACACCAAATTCAGAATCTAGTAACTAGAAAGAGAGTAATATGGAGGGAACAAGGAAAATCAACCTAAAACTACTAAAGTTTTTAGGACAGAAAGGGGAAGATCTAGAAGTGTTTAAAACAAATCTGACAATACACTTTAGACATTACAACATTACAAATGGTTTGGATAAAGTAGAAACAGCAATCCTATACTAAGAGGG
>NW_006760954.1:0-3133 GCF_000271605.1 Fomitiporia mediterranea MF3/22
TACAAGTCTTACATGAATTTCAACTCAAATTGTAGTCTGTGATTATGAATGAGCTTCCAAGGGAGTCTATGTAACTAGAAGACATGATCCTGATAAATGTGTGCCATACCTTTGGAAGTGAGTTCTGTTCAGGTTGGAACTGTATGGACTTGCTTAGAGAATCAGTCAACAATCACACAGATAGCATTGTAACCCTAAGACTCAGGTAGTTTGCTAATCAGGTCTACCAAGACTTCTTCCCAAGGGTGATCCAGGATCTGATGCAGATGTAGGGGAGCCTGAACCCTTGTCTGGTAGGCCTTAGTCCATTAGTATGTATTGTAACCAGTCATGTACTTCAGGATTTCCCTCTACATTCTGGGCCACCAGTAGTTCTGAGTAATGAGTTCCTGTGTTTTGTGTTGGCCTGGATGTCCTACAGTCAGATTGTTGTGATGAGCTCAGACAATGTCCTCCTACAGCTTCTGATCCTTTGGAACATACAGTTGGCCTTCCTAGTAAACCCATCCATCCTCATCCTCCTCCCAATCCCTTGCCTACTTCTCTAGCTGCTTCACTACAACCTAGTCCTGTGTGTATCTCAGAGCTTACTATATACAAGTGACAAAGTCAACATCCTCAGATTTGAGTCAGATCTCTTGGATTGTCTTGGACACAAAACAGGAATTGTCTAGGAGAACAAGATTTTTGTTATCATTCTCCCCCCTTTCATGACCTGCTTGTCTTGAGAGTAAATCAGCTTTTGTCATTTGTGTTCTGGGTTTGTGGGTCAGCACAAAGTCAAAGTCCTACAGTTCTAACATCTAGTAGGCTTGGTGGTGGTTGAGCTTCTAGAGTGCCTGGAAGTACTAGAGATTAAGGTGATCACTCCAAATCTCAAACTTCTGTACAGTACTGAGGAGATATTGACACTACTCTTCTAGGGAACAGACAATTGCAAGGAGTTCCTTGTCATAGATGAGGTAGTTCTGTTCTGTTGTAGAGAGGGATTCTGATCAGAACACTATTGAACACTACTTTCTATCAATGAACTGGGACAGTACTGCTCCATTTGCAAAGTCAGAAGAGTTGGCTTCAACTTGGAACTTGTCCACAACTGTCAGAACTACTAATACAGGCTTGCTGGTGATGGCCTACTTGAGGGACTCAAACACAGACTGCTACTGATCATCCTATTGCCAAGGAACATTCTTGCCAGTAAGATTGTGAAGGGGCCAGACAATAGTACTGAAGCCTTAAATAAAGTATTAGTAGTAGTTCACAAACCCAAGGAATGCTTGGACCTGTTTCAGGTTCTGAGGTTGTAGCCAGTTCTGAACTGTAGTCATCTTTGCTGGATCTATGCAGACCTCTCCTCCACCAATCACAAAGCCTAGATAATCTACTGACTCCTGTGTAAAAGAGTACTTTGCTTCTTAGAGGAACAGTTTATTATCTCAGAGCTGTTGTAGAACTGCTCAGATCAGTTGGTAATAGTGCTCAACTGTCTGGGTGAAGATCAGAATGTTGTCCAGATACACACTAACATGCTCTAAGTCAATCAGATCTGTAAGGATGTGATTCATGAATGACTGGAACATTGTAGGCAAGTTGGTTAGTCTAAAGAACATTACAGTCAGTTTGTACAATCTGTAATTGGTTTGGAACACAGCCTTCCACTCATCTCTGTCTTGGATCTGAATATTATTGTATCCCTATCAAACGTCCAACTTAGTGAAAACCCTGGATGTATGTGTCTTATCAATGAGCTCCTGAATCAGAGGGAGCAGGTACTTGTTTTTGACAGTACCCTCATTAAGACAATAATAATCCTAGACTAGGTGGAGCTTCCCATCTTTCTTTTTGACAAAGAAGAAAAGGGAGGCTATAGAGGACTTTAAGGGTTGGATCTGGCTGTTCTGAAGATTTTCCTGAAGGAACTCATTGAGCACCTCCTGCTTGTCTCTGTTGAGTAGGTAGACCTTACAATCCTTAGGTTGGAAACCCTTGGTCAATTCAATTGTATAGTCCTAAGGATAGTATTCAGGAAGCTAGTTGAATTCCTCTTCACTAAAGACTTTAGGGAACTCTCAGACAAAATCCAGCAGGCTGGGTCTGTGTGTGTTCTAGAGTAGAGTTGTTCTGAGAGGGTTCTGGACTGGTTCTGTCTCAGACATCCTTTGGATCAACTCTATTCTGTCTCAACTGGAATATGTATCCACATATCTATCCCAGTTGAAGAAGAACAACTAGTCACCTTCATTAAAACTGTTAGTAACATTAGAAGCATCTGTATCCACTCAGAACAGTAGTGTAAGGTAGCTGTAAGACTCAGAACACTGATCAAACACAAGTGTCTACTTCAACCAGTTAATGGTAGGGTTGTAAGCCTTGAGCCATTCGAATCTGATAAAGACATCTGTCTTTCTAAGGTTGGTGACTCTAAACTCAATGCTTTCCTCATGATCCTGAATGGTTATCTGTAGTTGGACAAACTCAGTGATCCAACCATTCTAGTTCAGGGTTCTGTCTACATTGTATACTAGGATTGGAAGTAGAATGCATCAAGTAGGGAGGTGGTGTTCCTACACAAAGGCCTTATTAATACACAAACCAGTGTATCTACTGTCTACCAGAGCTGTTGTTTGGATCTGAGGGGATCCTGAGAAGGGAGCCAAGAGGACAGGAACCTAGAGCTAGTGCTCAGAATGTCCTCAGATGAACTACTGCTTGTTCTGAAGGGAATGTACAGCTTGTGCAGCCTTGTTGTCTGAGAGGGTGAGTATATGTACTAACATTTCCTCATTAACCTCCCTCTTTCAACAAGGACAGACTCATGCCCTCAGCTGTGAACTCAGCTGAGACCATCCCTACTTAATACTATAGACAAACTACTGAGTAGTGAACAGGGCTGGGTAACGTTCTAAACGTTCTGAGATCTTGGAACACAGAAGTAGCAGGTCAGATTGTGTGGATTTAGACTTGGATGAAGTACAAAGAGAAGAATCAAAAGAATCAGAAGAAATAGGAGAACTATCTACTTTTGTTTTTGACTTTTTTCTTTCTAATAAATAATTTTGTTGATTTATTTTTTCTACTTTTTCTTACTTTTTCTACTTTTCTTACTTTATTTACTTCTAATCCTACAGTGTCC
>NW_006760955.1:0-3131 GCF_000271605.1 Fomitiporia mediterranea MF3/22
AGTGTTTTATACCTTTATAACATTTTAATATATATAAACTAGAAATTCTAATACTTGTACTTCTAAAGAATTTACTTACAATTGTTCTAGTTGTATAAATAGTAAAACTGTTTATAGTAAGTATTTATAATATAGTTAGAATAGAGAATATTCTATAAAAGTGTTTACTATATTTATAATATAGAATCAGACTTATAAGAGTTAAACCTACTAACTCTATTATTAGTAATTAATATAAAAGTATAATAACTAACTTACTATCTTATTAGTATACTTACTTACTCTATTTGTGTTACAGTTCTCTACTCTTACACCTTTAGTTCTAATAGTTCTACACTCTTCTGTACTAGAACTTAGGACTTCTGTCTCTCAGGAGTACTGTTTATAAACTATATATAAACTGACTCTTATTACTACCCCTCCTTACTTTATTATTCTATTCCTTTAACCAGCCCTTTATTCTTTGTTCATTCTATAGTCTCTTACCCTTTGTATATCTCTTCATTCTTTATACATTTATCTTTGACCTTCCCTTCCTTCATTTCTTTGTGGCTCATTATTCTTAGTAGCTTACTATTCTCTAAGTACTCTTATATAGTTTAGTATATATAGGTGTACAAAATCAGACTAGTTCTGTAGTCTTAATCTTGTCTACTCTAGATAGTCCTATACTCTTAGACTTACTCTATATACTCTACTCTTGTCTTACTCACTCTCTCTCTGTCTGTTCTACAAGTTCTGACTATGTTTTAGTACTTACATTCTATGTTTCTATTGTGTAGAATAGTTATAGCCTGAGTCCCCTTACTAAGCCTTTAGGTCCCCTCTACACTGTTGCTAACATCAGATTAAGACTACCTATTACCATTCTACAACTCTTCTACATTTTGAGCATTAGTATACACTATTGTATTAATCTCTTTTCTTTGTCCTAACTCTTTTACATTTTTAAATTTTAAACTTTTACTACCCTTCTTCTATTTATTACCCTTTTTAGTTTAGTGTTGATTCCTTTATAGTATAAACATGGACCCTTCTGAGCTAACTAAGGTAGAGGCATAATAAACTCAACAAGCTGTGTAACACACATGACTTAACTCTACTTACCTTATGTAGTCTTAACAAAGTTGATCAAACTAGTACTATAGCAACCCTAATATGACACCTTTTTTTCTACAGAATAGTAGTTAATAGTATTATTTATCATTCTGTAGAGCAAATTTTCAATTTTCTCAAAACTGAGTGAGTAGATACAAAAATACCTTTTTTTGTACTAAACACTATATTCTTTGTTTTTATAGAGTTTAACAAATTTTTTATTTTTTGCATCTTAATTTTGGCTACTCTTAAAAAAGAAATATCTGACTAATTTATGACTAATACTGCCAAATACAGTAAGACACTTATATTAGTCACTGTTATTTGTCAGAACTGTAATGTCTCAGAAGACAGATTGACACTCAATAGTAAAATCAATCTATTAGCAAATGTAAATAGTATAGTTAACATGTCTCTACAGAAATTTGACATAAAAAAGAAGGAAATAAGAGTCTTGATTTTTGACATAGGGACCCTTGGCTTGGATTTTGGCCGCTAGGGTCCTTCCTAATATGGTAAGCGAAGGTTGTGACAGTGATGTGACAAGCTTGTCAAGTTTATCATGCCTCTACCTTACCACCCTTACTGTTCTACTAGATTAGTAGTTACAAGTAGACTTAGCTTAATATGTGTAGACCTCTATCTAAAAGACCTTTACTAACTATATACCTGTAGCCTAGTTACAACCTGTTCTAATTGTTTCAGAAGTTACAACCTGTTCTAGAAAGAAAGTGTATATAGTCTACCCTTCAGACTTTAATAGGTAGTACTTTAAGGACTTCTAGTACTAAGTTAAACTATACATAGTAAAACAATTAGTATTACACTAAGAACTGTACATTACATACAGACAATTATAGCAATCAATTCCAAACATCTACATGACTCATAGAAGCATATTCTGAGAACACCCAACTATTCTACATTACAAGTGTTTGTAAACAGAACTGTAAACATGTACAGTCTCAGAATGAATGTATACACACTGTTTACCTTACAGAATGTATGGATCACATACTTATTATAGGCTCAGAACACAAGTTGTGTTATAGTAAGTGGCTCAGCAAACTACTACATTATTATTGCCTGGATCAAAGAACTACAATCTTCCAATCAGATAGGAACATTAGGGCAATCAAAGTGATAAGCTTAGAAGACAGTCAGAAATCTCAGAACTCTCCACACTTTGTCTGTACTGAATCAGATGGTAACAGTATGAGAACCTTCTACTTCTTTTAATGTAAATCTTGTTTTTCCTTTTGTATAACATTTCCTGTAGCTAGAATACAGACTACTTAAATTTTCCTTATACATTTTCACCCCCATTTTCTTCCAACCTCTGGCAAAAGGTTCTCTTATTTGTTCTTGTATATTTTGTTATTTTTCTTTTGTTCAGTCATAACATTTCCCTGTTAGTACTATACTTTTCCAGAACTTGGAAAACTATAAATACAGTTACTTATGTACTAGATACTTGAGGAATTCAGATAGTTCACCCATCAATTTAGCTCTTGTCATTTGTCTCAAAGTCCTCTAGTATAAGACATAGTCTTAGTCTTCATTGTTTTCAGTATCAGTTTGTTTTTGTTGTACACTTTGCAAGTACACTTTCTGTTATTCATGTCTCTCTTCCAAGGTTGCAACTATGCTAGAAGAACTCACACCTGTTCAGAACCACTCTACTCACATAAGACTCATAGTTTAGCTCCCTCTCAAACTTAACAAATCATCTGTGTGTTATGGTTCTCTGCTCTTGTACCTTCAGTTCTGAGGGTTCTACACCCTTCCATACTGGAACTTGGGACTTCTGTCCCTTAGAGGTGCTGTCTATGAACTATATGTGTGCTGACTCTTACCACTACCCTTCCTTACTTCATCATTCCATTCCTTTGACCACCCCTTCATTCTTTGTATCATTCTATGGTCTCTTACCCTTTATCCATCCCTTCATTCTTTGTACCTTTATCTTTAACATTCCTTTCTTTCATTCTTTGTGGCTCATCATTCTTAGTAGCTCATGCTCCCTGAGACTC
>NW_006760956.1:0-3130 GCF_000271605.1 Fomitiporia mediterranea MF3/22
TTTAACCAGTCTTTGCTCTTGTGTAGAGCATTGTATGACAGGTTCTTTATCTTTATTATTGTTATTAGGAAGAGTTTCATCATTGTTTGATGTATCATCATTATAATTATTCTCCCCTTCAATTCTAGACATTGGTTTGTCTATGAATTGTATGTTGCACTCGACAGTAATTTTATTATCATAGTACACTAAGTGACCTTTACTGTTGTTATCATAACCTAGCTATTGTGTGTGTTGGCCTCTAGGTTGTAGTTTATGTGTTTGTTTGTTCTGTATGATACAATATACACTGAATTCTCGTATATTATCTATTTGATAATGTTTGTTATACTGTTTGTAATATGGTGTTGCGAAATTAATAGTAACTCTTAGCATTCTGTTATGAATAAACGTTTGATATTGTACCATATATACCCAGAATTTTATAGGTAATTTTGCTGATAACAGACACATACATATGCTGTTAAAGATAGTCTTATACATACGTTCTGCAACTCTGTTCTACTACAGTGTATTGTGTACTGTTAATCTATGTATTGTTCCTTGACTTTCAATGTATGTAGTGAAGTCTTTACTTAGGAACACTGTATTGTTATCACTTTGGAGAGTTTTAACTCTTATACTGTACTGTGTAAAGAGTTTCATTGTATGCTTTACATATTCAGTGAAAGCATCACTTTTATGCTGTATAGGTAGCATAGTTACCCATCATGTAGCATCATCTACAATGGTAAAAAGATATTTGTACTTGCTGTAAGCTTGTACTGGGGCAGGTCCCCATATATTAATATGGAGATAATCTCCATAGGATTGTGTAAGAGGTGTTGTTTGTATTTTTGGTATTTCATTGTGTTGTATGTTTGCTTTGATACAATCTGTACACTATACATTTTTATCATCTGTTATCCTTTGACTTATAATCTCAGGATACTCTTGTATGAGTTTGCACAAGTAATCAAAATTAACATGACCCATTCGTCAATATAAATCAACAATAGTGATTGTGTTAATAGATTGTTTATTATGATGAGAAACTATCATATACAAGTTATTTCATACATGTATTTCACTAATCTTTGTATGAGTAGGAGAATAAATAATACATTCATCATTTGTTTTTGTTAAAACATATCCTGCTTTGCATAATAGTACTTCACTAACAAGCATGAAGTTCAGATTAGGATGATAGTATACGTTTTGTAGTGAAATCATATTCACCTTTGTATGCTCATCAGCTTTGTTTTGTAGTTTTACATTAAATGTCATCACTCCACTTTTGCTAAGTGTGAATGACAATTTATTTACAATTGTAACGTTTATTAGGGTCAAGTTCCAAACGTTCATAAGACAGAACAAGTATAGAGTAGTGTGTACATTTGCACCAGAGTCCAATATATCAATACAATGTATTAGTTCAGTATCATTACAATGTATTGTGTTGATACATATGTTTGGATCATAATTGAACTCCTCAATGACTTCTTTTGTATTGTCAAATGAGTTCATGAAGTCATCTACTTGTATGACACCTTCCTCTTGTACTTTGAATGCTGAAAATACATTGGATTCAGTGGATAGAGCAGATTGAACAAGTAAGCTGCTGGAACTTGATACTGAGGCTTCTGCTATTACAGACTCTAGCATTAGTGTTTCATTAACATCTTCAATGAATACTGTTTTGTTATTGTCTCCAATGAATACTGCTGTATTAAGTGCAGGTTGAGACAGTATAGTAGTAGTAGTAGAAGTAGTAGCTGTTTGCTTATGCTTTTTCTTTCAAGCTTCTGTTGTTTTGCTTGTTAGAGGATTTTGGCAGTCTTTTGACATATGCCCATACTTATTACAGTTGTAGCATTTAACTTTATTGTAAGGCTTTGTTTTGCCTTTAGCTACACTTTTGCCTTTTGTTTGTAGGCTGTCTTGTTCAGTATCTTGTTTTGTTTGAGAGTACTGAGAATGATACTCAGTATATATGTTTTGTAATTTGTGTATCAGCTTAGCTGGTGTCAGAACATCTTTCTGAGCCACTGTAACCATTGGTAGTTGATTATAATGGGTAATCTGCCTGTCTAGCATTGTTACTACCTATCTATACTCACAAGGAGTAGTAAGGTTAATTGCTGAGATGTACATATTGTTATTAGGGGCTTTATTATGTGTAGACAACTGTCTGTAGATTTGTTCAATGTTGTCTAACGTCTTATCAAACTATGATACATGCCCTTTTACTGTAAACAATGTAGATATGTCTACAGTATGTGTCATTGTTGTTTGAACATTGTATTGTTCAGAAAGCACCTTCATGAGACTTCTAACACTTGTATGTGTTGTGAAGTTTGTATAAATTGTATCAGTTATTGTTTTTGTTATACAATGATACAAAACATTGCCTGTACATATGCTAGCATCATTAGAGGAAGGGGGATTGTGCTCTAGATGGTCTAAGAGCATCATGGCAGCAAGTGTACTGTGTATGCACAAGTGCCATATCTTGTATCCCTTCACACCAGCCAACTTTTCTGTTCCCTCAAAGAACTTTGTAATGTTAGAGTCCTTCATTGTAACATTAACAAAGGTATGTGTTGTAGACAACATTGTAATGGGTTTGGGGGGAGATGGAGGTCTTGGGCTTGGTGGTCTGGCAGGAGGCAAAGGTGTTCTGTGAGAGCAAGTGTGTGGGGGCATTCAATAGGCACTAAGGCTCATAACCTTTTAACAAGCATAGTAGGAGTGCCCCAAGTACTTACTCTTATTGAGACATCAAGCAAGTATCTACCTTATATACTACATAGTGAAGTCTGATAATCTGAGACATTCTAAGTACAGTAATTCTACATAAGGCAATTGGGGATTTCCTAATCCAGAGTGCAATCTAATAATAAGAAACAAAATAATAAAACAATTCTTATAACATTTATACACATTGACAATATTACAATTATTAGCAAAACTATCACTATAATAACTGTATTTAAATATGTATTAAGATAATACATTACATTCACTGATAGTAACAAAATACATTAGTTACTTAGTATTAAAATAAGCTGAGATAGACCTTAACAAACAATTAGCTTATGGCAAAAGTATTATATTGAAAGTATAATCAAGCATTACCACTTTGAAAACA
>NW_006760957.1:0-3130 GCF_000271605.1 Fomitiporia mediterranea MF3/22
CTCTAACTAGTCAATAGTAGAGTTGTAAGTCTTGAACCATTTGAATCTAATGAAGACATCTGTCTTTCTAAGGTTGGTGACTCTAAACTCAATACTTTCCTCATAATTCTGAATGGTTATCTATAGTTAGACAAACTCAGTAATCCAACCATTCTGGTTCAGAGTTCTGTCTACATTATATACTAGGATTGGAAGTAGAATGTTGTTAATCTCTAGTACTAGTTAAGGTAGAAGGGGTCAGTTGAGTCTGTAAGGTACAGACACTAAGAGGAGTCAAGAGTAAGAAGGAATAGGTAGATCTGAGTAGAATGTACAAGTTCTAAAGGTGACAATTAATAAGACAAGAGTAGTGTAGAACAATAAAGCTGTACTTTAGAACAAGGCAATACAAGACAAGACAAGGAGAGAGAGAATGTTTACTAATGAGACTGTCAAATTATATACTAAGAGTTGTAATAGAGAGTAACTTGATTACTAGAAAGTACAAATTATATGAGAGTATTTATAGAAATTATGAGTCCTTTATAGCTACTAGTCCTTTGTGAACAAATCCACTACTGTCTCCTTTGTATCAACCTATCTAGGACTCTGGATCTGAGTCCCCTTTGTATTAATTAACTAGCTGTCTGAAGGCTTAGAGTCTTACCTTTGTAAATTGGAACTAGAGTCCAGAACCCAACTAGTCTGAGTTGAGCAACCAAGACTATTGTGTAGGCAATAATGACATAATTGAAGGATTGCTAATGTAAGGATAATGTGACTTTGATACAACTGAGCCCTTCTGATCAGAATGTATTAGAATGTATGTGTTGTGTGAGTGTAACATCTCCTGAGTGTTTTAGAATGTGACTGTCCCCAGTCACACCTGAGAGTGTAAATTTGTGAACCAGCACACTTTATGTTTCAATCTTCTGCTTCTTTTCAAGTTTGTCCTTCTTCTTTAACTATGTCATTATTGTAAGAAGTGAATCAGGTCTACAACCAAGTGTGGGCCCTTACTCAAAGGACACAGGAGTTACTATAGTATATAAGGACAGTAGATTGGCTATTAGTAGTAACAGAGTGGAGGGCAGAACTGGTACAGTTACAGGTAAGTTCTTAAACATTGTATTGTCTCTGAGTCTTCTGACAAGACAGTACAGTTAGATTAGAATGTACTTACTGTATCAAGTGTACAGGCTAGCTTTGTACTTACTGTACTGTAGCAGCTCATACTTTAACTTGAAACATGAGTGTTGTGAATCAATGTAGAGTACAGTAGCTGTGAGGATGCTCTGATCAGCAAACCACTTTAAGAGTATGAAGATACTATGACTGTTGACAAACTAAGTATTACTCCTCTGACAAAGTAGGTAGTAGAGGTTGTAGTTCTGAGACTGTCTAATATAGTTAGACACACTGTCTAGAATGCTGAGACAGGTACTCCTATGGGTGAACTAAACATTCTACAGGGTTCTGAGCTAGAGTGTGAGTTGTCTGTATACTGAGCACACAAGCAAAATTAAACACTAGATAACAAGAGGTTGGATGTACTCCTTTGTGAGTAGTAAGGAGTGCTACTAGACTGTCAGAATGATGAGGAGGACAACTCAAGCAGTACATAGTCCCTTCTTTACTTGTTGACAATTTGACTGACTACTACCAGTCACTTGATCTAGATACAGATTACATATATTTGGGTAGAAAGTGTTCTGTGTTGTATGAATTGGACTTCTACAAGACAGACTGGGTAGTAGAGGAGGTTGAAAACAGGCAGGTTGAGTTACAGTTCCAGAACAGTTCTCTAGTGCCAGAGTCAGTACTAGACAGTAGTCTGACACTTTTGACAAGTCAGAGGTATAGTAGCTGTGTCTGTCAGTATATAGTATACATTCAAGAGTATGGTGAGACAATTGTATACTCAGTATGTAAGAAGAGCAAGATCCATTACTCTCTTACAAAGACTGGTAAGGTAGTAAGGGATACAAGGTTAAGGTAGAGGAGGACAATAGTGACAAACTCAAACCCTGTGACTAAACTGTCAAGAGTGTGTCTAGAGGATCTGAGTAAGTTGTTCTGAGATCAATACTAATAGCTTTTGAAGACAACATTCTTCTAGGTGAACTCTTAGAACACTCATTAGACAATAGTGAGTTCTGAGAGGATCTAGAGTTTGAATGTGAGCTTTGTGTCCTTAGAAGGTAGGTGGCTACCTATTGTGTAATGTTAGATACAATAATACAGGATGTAGAGCAGTTACAGGCTAGAATGAGTGTAAAGGTAAGGTGTCAGAAGGATAGACAGAAGGATGGATAGAATTAGACATTCTGTTTAGAACAACTGAACTAGTATAGGTGAGACAGTCAACATAAAAGCTGCCTGTAGAAGTGGCCAAATATAATCCCCCCTCTATAGTTTTGAATAGTATTTTCCATATGTTCATAGTAATGTGTAATGTTACTAAAGTATGAGTATAATAATTGTAAGGTAATAAGAGTGACTCAGCATTGATAGGTAAATTTTAACAAGTGTAGTAGGAGTGCCCCAAGTACTCTCTCTCATTAAGACATTAAGCAAGTGTCTACCTTATATACTACATAGTAAAGTCTGATAGTCTGAGACATTCCAAGTGTAGTAATTCTACAAAAGGCAATAGGGGATTTCCTGATCCAGAGTGTAATCTAATACTCCCCTTCAAGCATTAATTAAGAACTAAGACTGTATGCTTAATAGTTTGTTTAGATGCTTGATTTGTAGAACATGGAGAGCCTTTGTAAGAATGTCTGCTAATTGGTTCTGCAATTGAACATAGTATACATTGATGTAATTGTTTTGAATGTAACATTACACAAAGTCTTTTTGTAAATCAAGATGTTTAGTGTGAGCATTGTGTGTTATTTTGTCAGACTTTACAGTCTTTATTACACCTTGATTATTGTAATAAATTGTAATGGGTGCCAATTCAGTCTGTAGTACTTCTTCAGCGAATTGTTTGAGCCAAATGGCTTCTTGAGTAGCATATGCTAGCACTTGCAACTCTGCTTTGTAAACAGATAGTAGTACTAGGTTTTACTGTTTGCTTGACCAGAATATGGTTGATTTAGCTAATTGAAAGATGTAGCTGTTTATTGCTTTATGTCCTTCTGTCATT
>NW_006760958.1:0-3130 GCF_000271605.1 Fomitiporia mediterranea MF3/22
TTACTTTTCCCTTGATAAAACCTGGCATTATCCCTACTTGGCTCTTAGGGAAATGATGAAGTCCTGATTGTTTCATGTACTGATTGACTTCAATAACAAACTTTGTGTACTTCTGCAAGTCTGGTTCACCTGAGTATACTGTAGGAGCTATTGGTTCTGTACTACACATCTGTATCTTCAATTTGAGGAGTTCTTTGTTCCATTTCTTTCTTAAGTGTTTCTTACACTTCTTAGTAGCTTCAGTATCACTCAAATCAATGTCTGACAGTTCAAATAAAGCATTACTTCGATTGTAGTCATTGGATGAAGAGGAATCCGAATTATCACTGTCTGGGTCTGATCCTAGGTTGAGATTTCCCTTTCTCTGTATCTTAGAGCTCTGTATCACTCTGTATGTGTAGCTATTCTTTGCTAGACTCTCTAAAGGTCTTACTGATGCAAATCTGCCTTTCTGAACATTATTTGGTGCTTTGCTATGCCTGTGTCCATTGTTTGTTCTTGAACTACGGTTGGAGCTATTCTTATGCTTGCTATGCTCAATATGTAGCTTTGAACTGTGTAGTTTACTACACTCTGAATCAATATTGTTCTCACTAATACCACTAGTGTTTGCCTTGCCTGGGACTGCTTTCAATTGCAAAGTATTGCCATGGGATTGTTTGTTCCTTTTATTTTTGTAAGGAATACTCTGATGTCCTGAAAAACTCAATGTTTCCATTTGAGACTACATATATCCAGGTATTTCACTTTCTCTCTTATTCCTGGACCTGGCTAGGGTGTTGTATCTGTTGTAGTACTCCTGTACATTGCTCCTGTGCAATGTATAGTTGATATCTACCATGTATGAGGTTAAACACTTGATTTTGTGGGTGTATACTTGATTTTCACCCTCTGGATCAAGTACTGATCCTTGTAGTTCCAATATGTGTTCACTTTTGCTATCCTCAAAGTACTGGTCTGTCAATGCAATGTCTGTTTTGCTAGGATAGTCTGAATTGATTTCACAATTGTATTGAATGCCTGGCAGTTCCGGTTTTCATTCTGTTCCTTGTGCTTTGTGTTTTCCTTTTGCTTTGCACTTTCCTTTTGCTTTCTGCAAATGCAATCATTTGTCTGGACTCTTGAGCGTTTCTTTTACACTCTTAGATCAATAGTTCTGATCTCTATTGTCTGTAGGTACTATAGTATGTCTGGCTTTCGTTCTGTAGCCTGCCTGAAGCGTTTCATACTTTTCTGTTGCTATACTATCAAGTCTGCTCTTGTTTGATGAAGGAGTTGCTTTCTCCTCTTCCTGATACATTCTATCAAACTTGTACGTTCTCTTATTCAAATCATCAATGTCTATCAAACTGTGGAATGGGCTGACATGTCCTATGTCTATCTCAATTGCTCTGGCTCTTGCAATGTGTCTGAAGGTCTTACTTGCCTTCTGGAAATCTTGTTCCTCATTGATTCTCTGTAGTTTTGATGCCTGGCTCTCCTGGCCTTGTCTGTTACTCTTGTTCTTTGAGTCCTGGCTGCTTTCTTCACTGTCTAAAAGGGTCTTAGGTGTCTCATTACCCTCTACATCACTGTTGTCAATGTGTTTCCGTTCTGAAGTAAGTACACTCACTAGATACTTATCCATACTCTCACTGATACTGACTATATGTACTCTGTAACTCTTGTACTGGCTTGCAAATTCCTCAATGCTTGCTGTTAGCTCTCTATATCAACTTGGTGAATCCTCAAACCAAATCGCCTGTTCTCTATCAAGTGAATCCTCAAACTCAGTAGCCTGAAATCAATAGAGCAAATCCTCAAGCTCAATTGCCTGTACTTGGTAAGTTGAATCCTCAAACTTGACCTTTTGTACTCGATTGGACAAATCCTTGAATCCAATTGCCTGAGTGTTTCTACTCTTTGTACTACTATTTACTATTCCTGCAAGCCTAGTAGTGTGAGTACTCACTGGTTTCTGCTCTACAGTACACATTTGACTAACTATATGTACTGGTACAGTTACATGCCTTAATTCTATGTTATTAGTATGTACTAGTTCATACCCAGCAGTCGATACTGTCTTTTATAGGGTAGTACACGTGTAGATACATGAGGAGGAAGTGTAACTAACTACAATGAGAATATATGTGCTTGTGGGTCCCACTACACAATGATCTGACACAATCAGCAATGTAGTGATAATAAAATACAAACCAGTAAATCAAATCCTTACAGACATCAAGCAAGTATCTACCTTATATACTACATAGTGAAGTCTGATAATCTGAGACATTCTAAGAGCAGTAATTCTACATAAGGCAATTGGGGATTTCCTAATCCAGAGTATAATCTAATACTCCCCTTCAAGCATTAATTAAGAACTAAGACTGTATGCTTAATAGTTTGTTTAGATGCTTGATCTGTAGGACATGGAGAGCCTTTGTAAGGATGTCTGCTAATTGGTTCTGTGATTGAACATAGTATACATCAATGTATTTGTTTTGAATGTAACATTGCACAAAGTCTTTTTGTAAATCAAGATGTTTAGTGTGAGCATTGTATGTTATTTTGTCAGACTTTACAGTCTTTATTACACCTTGATTATTGCAATAAATTGTAATGGGTGCTGATTCAGTCTGTAGTACTTCTTTGGCGAATTGTTTGAGCCAAATGGCTTCTTGAGTAGCATACACCAGTGCTTGCAACTCTGCTTTGTAAACAGATAGTGGTACCAGGTTTTGCTGTTTGCTTGACCAAGATATGGTTGATTTAGCTAATTGAAAGATGTAGCTGTTTATTGCTTTATGTCCTTCTGTCATTTGTCTGTCTGCATCACAATAGTCTTGTAGTTTTAAGGCATTTGTGCTTCCAAGTTGAAGCCAACAATTTGTTGTATATTTTAAATATGCAAAGTAATGCTTCACTACTTTGTAGTGATGTGTTTAGGGCTTTTGTAAGTAGCATGCTAATTGCCCAGTAATATAAGATATGTCTGGCTGTGTGCAGTCTGTAACATATCTTAACAATCCTACCATATTCATGTATGGCATTGTTTCATTATTACTTTTGTTTGTATTGTACATATTGTTTGTATTGTTAGATAGATCTATTCCAGGAGTAATAGGCATTTGTAGTGCCTTTTCGTTTT
>NW_006760959.1:0-3129 GCF_000271605.1 Fomitiporia mediterranea MF3/22
ACGTCATATGAGCATGAGCAGAGAGATTCAAAATGAGCTTAAAGTCAATTGAAGGTATTTTCTTTACTTCTTTTTCATTAGTACTCTTCTAATTTTAATATAGAATGCTCCTGGACTAGTATCCCTAACTTATGATTGCTGGACATCAGCCAATATGACAGCATATCTTGGTGTTACAGTCTATTGGCTTAACTCTGATTGGCAGTTACATGCTCAACTTCTTACACTAGAAGTCATGACAAATGGCCACTCTGCTGAAGCTCAAGCTGAAATGCTTTACAATATTGCTAAAAGATTTGGTATTACAAATAAGGTATGATTTTTTAATCATTTCTACATAATTATACAAGTATTTATACCTTTTTAGCTTAGAAACTTAACTGGTGACAATGTATCTACTAATGATGCAACAATGGTCAAGCTGGGGGAACTTTTGGCTGAGAATAGTATTGAATTTGATGCTCAGGACCAAAGATCTCAGTAATTTCTTATACTTTATCTTATTTTCCTCAAATTTAACAATTTTTTATTATAGTTGTTTTGAGCATGTTATCAATTTATGCTCTAAAGCATTTCTGTCTACCCTATCTATAGCTTCTTCTTTATCTTCATCACCTACCAATATGGATGAGGATAATGAAGAAGATATAGTGTCCTTAATCACTGAGGTTGACTCTGGCAATTTCACACATCCTCAGTCACATGATACAATTCACTTGGGTCAATTATTATTGAAAGTGCAAGGCTTAATAGCAAAAGTAAGTTAAATCCAATAAGATATTGTATTCCTTGGTTTACACTGTATATAGGTTAGGAAGTCTTCTGGGGCAAAGGATTACTTTCTTGTTTGTTACAAGAATGTCAATATAAAGCCTTTAGAACTTATTTCCTTTGTTCCAACTTGATTCCAAAGCTGGGAGCTAGTCCTTGATTACTTCATTAAAGTTCAAAAAGTAAGTATCAGAACTATATATTATATTCATACTAATGTAAAATCTAGGCTGTTGATAGCTTTACTAGGAATGCTGATTATACTGAACATGTCCCTCAAGTTGGTCCTAGACAGTCTAAATATTCAACATATTGATTTCTTAAGGATGACTGGAAAACATTAGAACTTATCCATACTGTTCTTATGGTATACTTTTCTTTGTTTACTTATACATTATACTAATAAAATACATTATTAGGAGTCTAGTGCTATTCAACAACAATTTTCATCTGACCAGATTCCAACTGTCTGGCAAGTATTTCCTGCTCTTGAAGCATTTCTTCTACAGTAGAAGTCTATGAGAGATGATCCTCTGTATTCATCTCTTGAAGAGTCACTTCAGAAAGGGATTGCTTTAATTGAGAAATACTTTGAGAAGGCTACTTGTTCTAGTGCTCAAATTATTAATCTGTGTAAGTTTTTTTATAAATATTTTAGTATTTTTAGTAGTTGTGTTAAGAAAGGGGGAAGAGAGGTTATGTGAGAGGCTTAGAGGAATCACACAAAGAGGGGGGATAGTGGACTCAGCTTGCTCTCTCACAGCTTGCTTCATTGTCCGTTGATTAGTTAGTCTATATATACTATGTAGGTATGTCTCAGATGTAGAATGTATGATGGAAGGTATTCCATCACTCCCCTTCAAACTCTTACTAGGTCTAGTAGACTTGTAAGATGTTTGCTTACAGTATGTATAGATTTGCTTGTAATGTAGTTTATATCATCTGAGACATACTCTTGTATAGTCTTGTCTTAACACTCCCCTTCAAACTCTTACTAGGTCTAGTAGACTTGTAAGATGTTTGCTTGCAGTATGTATAGATAGTTTAATCATTATAACTGCATTGTACAATTGTTTGTTTGTATAATGCATTTATAACTTAATGTAGTTAATAATAATATTATTAGCATTATAGTAATGTATTGTTTGTTCCATGTACTGTCTGTTCTGAATGTCATCCACTTTGTGTTAAGTTTGTCCAATGTTATATTAATTAATTATATTTAATTAGTTTGTTTGTTTGTAATATACTGTTCAATAACAGTATTGTTATCATAATAGATTGTTTGTAAATGTTATTAAATAATTTGTAAATGCTTCAGAGACCTGCAGAATCTTGTTGGCATGCATAGGTATGTATATGTGTATATTTAAATCATAAATGTAATTGCTCGTTTCATTTTATTGTTTGTTATTCAGACATATTGTTTGTTATTAAGTTTGTTTGAGTACTCTAGTAATTTCCTTTTTACTTTGCTGTGAAACTAATGAATCATGCTAGTAAAATGTATATTCAATGTTGTAATAATATCCTTCTTTAATCATTGCTGTCCACGTTTGTCTACGTTTGTATATGTGTTAAGCATTCAGCAATAGCTGATTTATGTCTTCAGATTGAAGCTTTGCATCAATTGTATATCAATAATAATATTTGTTTTTGCCAGATTGCTTCATTCTGAGATTAATAAGGTTTTATGCTAACATATATTTGTTGCATAGATGTTATGTCTGGCAGCAGGCATCTTACTATGTGTCTAGGTGCATCATATATGTATTATATCATGAATGTATTGTTTGTTCGTTTGCTTTACATTATTGTTTATATCTGTGTATTAATTTATTAATGTTATGTTTGTTAATTGATTGTTTCTGATACATCCTGAGTAACTATATGATCTGTTGCATTGTTTCTTTAATAGCCAACATAGTTATCTGTTGTAAATCATTACTAACGTGTGTTCATATTATTTATTATTAACAATGTTATTGTGAATTGTTGCAATTGTAGTATTGTGTATATATATGTGTATGTTATGGCTATTGTTCTTTGCTTTTTCTTTTGCAAAGAATGATGTATTGTAACACAATCTGTATATAAGTGATATATTGGATTATGTTTAATATAATTGTCTCCTAGCATTCTTTAGTTAATCTAGTACTATGTACAATTGTAGTATTTGTTTGACGTTTTATTTGTTAATTGGTTTGCTAGGTAAAACGTTTTATATATCAGTTTTATTTTATTTTATTTGAATCATTGTATAGATATACCTATTAGTATCTATCTAATGTATTTCATAGTATTATAATACTGTTCACACTTGTATTAATCACACAGTGAGGGCAAATTAATTGTTTG